>NC_091284.1:847252914-847396177 GCF_032444005.1 Ranitomeya imitator | reverse complement strand
GGCACCTGGAACATGCAAATTAGCCCTCCTCAAGCGTGAATCCCTGGTTTGGTGATGCTTTCCAATCAGCTGGTCCCGGCTGTACCCAACGATCTTCTAGCTTAGGGAGACTCTTCGCCTATCCCAGAAGGCACCTGGAACATGCAAATTAGCCTCCTCAAGCGTGAATCCCTGGTTTGGTGATGCTTTCCAATCAGCTGGTCCCGGCTGTACCCAACGATCTTCTAGCTTAGGGAGACTCTTCGCCTATCCCAGAAGGCACCTGGAACATGCAAATTAGCCTCCTCAAGCGTGAATCCCTGGTTTGGTGATGCTTTCCAATCAGCTGGTCCCGGCTGTACCCAACGATCTTCTAGCTTAGGGAGACTCTTCGCCTATCCCAGAAGGCACCTGGAACATGCAAATTAGCCTCCTCAAGCGTGAATCCCTGGTTTGGTGATGCTTTCCAATCAGCTGGTCCCGGCTGTACCCAACGATCTTCTAGCTTAGGGAGACTCTTCGCCTATCCCAGAAGGCACCTGGAACATGCAAATTAGCCTCCTCAAGCGTGAATCCCTGGTTTGGTGATGCTTTCCAATCAGCTGGTCCCGGCTGTACCCAACGATCTTCTAGCTTAGGGAGACTCTTCGCCTATCCCAGAAGGCACCTGGAACATGCAAATTAGCCTCCTCAAGCGTGAATCCCTGGTTTGGTGATGCTTTCCAATCAGCTGGTCCCGGCTGTACCCAACGATCTTCTAGCTTAGGGAGACTCTTCGCCTATCCCAGAAGGCACCTGGAACATGCAAATTAGCCTCCTCAAGCGTGAATCCCTGGTTTGGTGATGCTTTCCAATCAGCTGGTCCCGGCTGTACCCAACGATCTTCTAGCTTAGGGAGACTCTTCGCCTATCCCAGAAGGCACCTGGAACATGCAAATTAGCCTCCTCAAGCGTGAATCCCTGGTTTGGTGATGCTTTCCAATCAGCTGGTCCCGGCTGTACCCAACGATCGTCTAGCTTAGGGAGACTCTTCGCCTATCCCAGAAGGCACCTGGAACATGCAAATTAGCCTCCTCAAGCGTGAATCCCTGGTTTGGTGATGCTTTCCAATCAGCTGGTCCCGGCTGTACCCAACGATCGTCCTAGCTTAGGGAGACTCTTCGCCTATCCCAGAAGGCACCTGGAACATGCAAATTAGCCTCCTCAAGCGTGAATCCCTGGTTTGGTGATGCTTTCCAATCAGCTGGTCCCGGCTGTACCCAACGATCGTCTAGCTTAGGGAGACTCTTCGCCTATCCCAGAAGGCACCTGGAACATGCAAATTAGCCTCCTCAAGCGTGAATCCCTGGTTTGGTGATGCTTTCCAATCAGCTGGTCCCGGCTGTACCCAACGATCGTCTAGCTTAGGGAGACTCTTCGCCTATCCCAGAAGGCACCTGGAACATGCAAATTAGCCTCCTCAAGCGTGAATCCCTGGTTTGGTGATGCTTTCCAATCAGCTGGTCCCGGCTGTACCCAACGATCGTCTAGCTTAGGGAGACTCTTCGCCTATCCCAGAAGGCACCTGGAACATGCAAATTAGCCTCCTCAAGCGTGAATCCCTGGTTTGGTGATGCTTTCCAATCAGCTGGTCCCGGCTGTACCCAACGATCGTCTAGCTTAGGGAGACTCTTCGCCTATCCCAGAAGGCACCTGGAACATGCAAATTAGCCTCCTCAAGCGTGAATCCCTGGTTTGGTGATGCTTTCCAATCAGCTGGTCCCGGCTGTACCCAACGATCGTCTAGCTTAGGGAGACTCTTCGCCTATCCCAGAAGGCACCTGGAACATGCAAATTAGCCTCCTCAAGCGTGAATCCCTGGTTTGGTGATGCTTTCCAATCAGCTGGTCCCGGCTGTACCCAACGATCGTCTAGCTTAGGGAGACTCTTCGCCTATCCCAGAAGGCACCTGGAACATGCAAATTAGCCTCCTCAAGCGTGAATCCCTGGTTTGGTGATGCTTTCCAATCAGCTGGTCCCGGCTGTACCCAACGATCGTCTAGCTTAGGGAGACTCTTCGCCTATCCCAGAAGGCACCTGGAACATGCAAATTAGCCTCCTCAAGCGTGAATCCCTGGTTTGGTGATGCTTTCCAATCAGCTGGTCCCGGCTGTACCCAACGATCGTCTAGCTTAGGGAGACTCTTCGCCTATCCCAGAAGGCACCTGGAACATGCAAATTAGCCTCCTCAAGCGTGAATCCCTGGTTTGGTGATGCTTTCCAATCAGCTGGTCCCGGCTGTACCCAACGATCGTCTAGCTTAGGGAGACTCTTCGCCTATCCCAGAAGGCACCTGGAACATGCAAATTAGCCTCCTCAAGCGTGAATCCCTGGTTTGGTGATGCTTTCCAATCAGCTGGTCCCGCTGTACCCAACGATCGTCTAGCTTAGGGAGACTCTTCGCCTATCCCAGAAGGCACCTGGAACATGCAAATTAGCCTCCTCAAGCGTGAATCCCTGGTTTGGTGATGCTTTCCAATCAGCTGGTCCCGGCTGTACCCAACGATCGTCTAGCTTAGGGAGACTCTTCGCCTATCCCAGAAGGCACCTGGAACATGCAAATTAGCCTCCTCAAGCGTGAATCCCTGGTTTGGTGATGCTTTCCAATCAGCTGGTCCCGGCTGTACCCAACGATCGTCTAGCTTAGGGAGACTCTTCGCCTATCCCAGAAGGCACCTGGAACATGCAAATTAGCCTCCTCAAGCGTGAATCCCTGGTTTGGTGATGCTTTCCAATCAGCTGGTCCCGGCTGTACCCAACGATCGTCTAGCTTAGGGAGACTCTTCGCCTATCCCAGAAGGCACCTGGAACATGCAAATTAGCCTCCTCAAGCGTGAATCCCTGGTTTGGTGATGCTTTCCAATCAGCTGGTCCCGGCTGTACCCAACGATCGTCTAGCTTAGGGAGACTCTTCGCCTATCCCAGAAGGCACCTGGAACATGCAAATTAGCCTCCTCAAGCGTGAATCCCTGGTTTGGTGATGCTTTCCAATCAGCTGGTCCCGGCTGTACCCAACGATCGTCTAGCTTAGGGAGACTCTTCGCCTATCCCAGAAGGCACCTGGAACATGCAAATTAGCCTCCTCAAGCGTGAATCCCTGGTTTGGTGATGCTTTCCAATCAGCTGGTCCCGGCTGTACCCAACGATCGTCTAGCTTAGGGAGACTCTTCGCCTATCCCAGAAGGCACCTGGAACATGCAAATTAGCCTCCTCAAGCGTGAATCCCTGGTTTGGTGATGCTTTCCAATCAGCTGGTCCCGGCTGTACCCAACGATCGTCTAGCTTAGGGAGACTCTTCGCCTATCCCAGAAGGCACCTGGAACATGCAAATTAGCCTCCTCAAGCGTGAATCCCTGGTTTGGTGATGCTTTCCAATCAGCTGGTCCCGGCTGTACCCAACGATCGTCTAGCTTAGGGAGACTCTTCGCCTATCCCAGAAGGCACCTGGAACATGCAAATTAGCCTCCTCAAGCGTGAATCCCTGGTTTGGTGATGCTTTCCAATCAGCTGGTCCCGGCTGTACCCAACGATCGTCTAGCTTAGGGAGACTCTTCGCCTATCCCAGAAGGCACCTGGAACATGCAAATTAGCCTCCTCAAGCGTGAATCCCTGGTTTGGTGATGCTTTCCAATCAGCTGGTCCCGGCTGTACCCAACGATCGTCTAGCTTAGGGAGACTCTTCGCCTATCCCAGAAGGCACCTGGAACATGCAAATTAGCCTCCTCAAGCGTGAATCCCTGGTTTGGTGATGCTTTCCAATCAGCTGGTCCCGGCTGTACCCAACGATCGTCTAGCTTAGGGAGACTCTTCGCCTATCCCAGAAGGCACCTGGAACATGCAAATTAGCCTCCTCAAGCGTGAATCCCTGGTTTGGTGATGCTTTCCAATCAGCTGGTCCCGGCTGTACCCAACGATCGTCTAGCTTAGGGAGACTCTTCGCCTATCCCAGAAGGCACCTGGAACATGCAAATTAGCCTCCTCAAGCGTGAATCCCTGGTTTGGTGATGCTTTCCAATCAGCTGGTCCCGGCTGTACCCAACGATCGTCTAGCTTAGGGAGACTCTTCGCCTATCCCAGAAGGCACCTGGAACATGCAAATTAGCCTCCTCAAGCGTGAATCCCTGGTTTGGTGATGCTTTCCAATCAGCTGGTCCCGGCTGTACCCAACGATCGTCTAGCTTAGGGAGACTCTTCGCCTATCCCAGAAGGCACCTGGAACATGCAAATTAGCCTCCTCAAGCGTGAATCCCTGGTTTGGTGATGCTTTCCAATCAGCTGGTCCCGGCTGTACCCAACGATCGTCTAGCTTAGGGAGACTCTTCGCCTATCCCAGAAGGCACCTGGAACATGCAAATTAGCCTCCTCAAGCGTGAATCCCTGGTTTGGTGATGCTTTCCAATCAGCTGGTCCCGGCTGTACCCAACGATCGTCTAGCTTAGGGAGACTCTTCGCCTATCCCAGAAGGCACCTGGAACATGCAAATTAGCCTCCTCAAGCGTGAATCCCTGGTTTGGTGATGCTTTCCAATCAGCTGGTCCCGGCTGTACCCAACGATCGTCTAGCTTAGGGAGACTCTTCGCCTATCCCAGAAGGCACCTGGAACATGCAAATTAGCCTCCTCAAGCGTGAATCCCTGGTTTGGTGATGCTTTCCAATCAGCTGGTCCCGGCTGTACCCAACGATCGTCTAGCTTAGGGAGACTCTTCGCCTATCCCAGAAGGCACCTGGAACATGCAAATTAGCCTCCTCAAGCGTGAATCCCTGGTTTGGTGATGCTTTCCAATCAGCTGGTCCCGGCTGTACCCAACGATCGTCTAGCTTAGGGAGACTCTTCGCCTATCCCAGAAGGCACCTGGAACATGCAAATTAGCCTCCTCAAGCGTGAATCCCTGGTTTGGTGATGCTTTCCAATCAGCTGGTCCCGGCTGTACCCAACGATCGTCTAGCTTAGGGAGACTCTTCGCCTATCCCAGAAGGCACCTGGAACATGCAAATTAGCCTCCTCAAGCGTGAATCCCTGGTTTGGTGATGCTTTCCAATCAGCTGGTCCCGGCTGTACCCAACGATCGTCTAGCTTAGGGAGACTCTTCGCCTATCCCAGAAGGCACCTGGAACATGCAAATTAGCCTCCTCAAGCGTGAATCCCTGGTTTGGTGATGCTTTCCAATCAGCTGGTCCCGGCTGTACCCAACGATCGTCTAGCTTAGGGAGACTCTTCGCCTATCCCAGAAGGCACCTGGAACATGCAAATTAGCCTCCTCAAGCGTGAATCCCTGGTTTGGTGATGCTTTCCAATCAGCTGGTCCCGGCTGTACCCAACGATCGTCTAGCTTAGGGAGACTCTTCGCCTATCCCAGAAGGCACCTGGAACATGCAAATTAGCCTCCTCAAGCGTGAATCCCTGGTTTGGTGATGCTTTCCAATCAGCTGGTCCCGGCTGTACCCAACGATCGTCTAGCTTAGGGAGACTCTTCGCCTATCCCAGAAGGCACCTGGAACATGCAAATTAGCCTCCTCAAGCGTGAATCCCTGGTTTGGTGATGCTTTCCAATCAGCTGGTCCCGGCTGTACCCAACGATCGTCTAGCTTAGGGAGACTCTTCGCCTATCCCAGAAGGCACCTGGAACATGCAAATTAGCCTCCTCAAGCGTGAATCCCTGGTTTGGTGATGCTTTCCAATCAGCTGGTCCCGGCTGTACCCAACGATCGTCTAGCTTAGGGAGACTCTTCGCCTATCCCAGAAGGCACCTGGAACATGCAAATTAGCCTCCTCAAGCGTGAATCCCTGGTTTGGTGATGCTTTCCAATCAGCTGGTCCCGGCTGTACCCAACGATCGTCTAGCTTAGGGAGACTCTTCGCCTATCCCAGAAGGCACCTGGAACATGCAAATTAGCCTCCTCAAGCGTGAATCCCTGGTTTGGTGATGCTTTCCAATCAGCTGGTCCCGGCTGTACCCAACGATCTTCTAGCTTAGGGAGACTCTTCGCCTATCCCAGAAGGCACCTGGAACATGCAAATTAGCCTCCTCAAGCGTGAATCCCTGGTTTGGTGATGCTTTCCAATCAGCTGGTCCCGGCTGTACCCAACGATCTTCTAGCTTAGGGAGACTCTTCGCCTATCCCAGAAGGCACCTGGAACATGCAAATTAGCCTCCTCAAGCGTGAATCCCTGGTTTGGTGATGCTTTCCAATCAGCTGGTCCCGGCTGTACCCAACGATCTTCTAGCTTAGGGAGACTCTTCGCCTATCCCAGAAGGCACCTGGAACATGCAAATTAGCCTCCTCAAGCGTGAATCCCTGGTTTGGTGATGCTTTCCAATCAGCTGGTCCCGGCTGTACCCAACGATCTTCTAGCTTAGGGAGACTCTTCGCCTATCCCAGAAGGCACCTGGAACATGCAAATTAGCCTCCTCAAGCGTGAATCCCTGGTTTGGTGATGCTTTCCAATCAGCTGGTCCCGGCTGTACCCAACGATCTTCTAGCTTAGGGAGACTCTTCGCCTATCCCAGAAGGCACCTGGAACATGCAAATTAGCCTCCTCAAGCGTGAATCCCTGGTTTGGTGATGCTTTCCAATCAGCTGGTCCCGGCTGTACCCAACGATCTTCTAGCTTAGGGAGACTCTTCGCCTATCCCAGAAGGCACCTGGAACATGCAAATTAGCCTCCTCAAGCGTGAATCCCTGGTTTGGTGATGCTTTCCAATCAGCTGGTCCCGGCTGTACCCAACGATCTTCTAGCTTAGGGAGACTCTTCGCCTATCCCAGAAGGCACCTGGAACATGCAAATTAGCCTCCTCAAGCGTGAATCCCTGGTTTGGTGATGCTTTCCAATCAGCTGGTCCCGGCTGTACCCAACGATCTTCTAGCTTAGGGAGACTCTTCGCCTATCCCAGAAGGCACCTGGAACATGCAAATTAGCCTCCTCAAGCGTGAATCCCTGGTTTGGTGATGCTTTCCAATCAGCTGGTCCCGGCTGTACCCAACGATCTTCTAGCTTAGGGAGACTCTTCGCCTATCCCAGAAGGCACCTGGAACATGCAAATTAGCCTCCTCAAGCGTGAATCCCTGGTTTGGTGATGCTTTCCAATCAGCTGGTCCCGGCTGTACCCAACGATCTTCTAGCTTAGGGAGACTCTTCGCCTATCCCAGAAGGCACCTGGAACATGCAAATTAGCCTCCTCAAGCGTGAATCCCTGGTTTGGTGATGCTTTCCAATCAGCTGGTCCCGGCTGTACCCAACGATCTTCTAGCTTAGGGAGACTCTTCGCCTATCCCAGAAGGCACCTGGAACATGCAAATTAGCCTCCTCAAGCGTGAATCCCTGGTTTGGTGATGCTTTCCAATCAGCTGGTCCCGGCTGTACCCAACGATCTTCTAGCTTAGGGAGACTCTTCGCCTATCCCAGAAGGCACCTGGAACATGCAAATTAGCCTCCTCAAGCGTGAATCCCTGGTTTGGTGATGCTTTCCAATCAGCTGGTCCCGGCTGTACCCAACGATCTTCTAGCTTAGGGAGACTCTTCGCCTATCCCAGAAGGCACCTGGAACATGCAAATTAGCCTCCTCAAGCGTGAATCCCTGGTTTGGTGATGCTTTCCAATCAGCTGGTCCCGGCTGTACCCAACGATCTTCTAGCTTAGGGAGACTCTTCGCCTATCCCAGAAGGCACCTGGAACATGCAAATTAGCCTCCTCAAGCGTGAATCCCTGGTTTGGTGATGCTTTCCAATCAGCTGGTCCCGGCTGTACCCAACGATCTTCTAGCTTAGGGAGACTCTTCGCCTATCCCAGAAGGCACCTGGAACATGCAAATTAGCCTCCTCAAGCGTGAATCCCTGGTTTGGTGATGCTTTCCAATCAGCTGGTCCCGGCTGTACCCAACGATCTTCTAGCTTAGGGAGACTCTTCGCCTATCCCAGAAGGCACCTGGAACATGCAAATTAGCCTCCTCAAGCGTGAATCCCTGGTTTGGTGATGCTTTCCAATCAGCTGGTCCCGGCTGTACCCAACGATCTTCTAGCTTAGGGAGACTCTTCGCCTATCCCAGAAGGCACCTGGAACATGCAAATTAGCCTCCTCAAGCGTGAATCCCTGGTTTGGTGATGCTTTCCAATCAGCTGGTCCCGGCTGTACCCAACGATCTTCTAGCTTAGGGAGACTCTTCGCCTATCCCAGAAGGCACCTGGAACATGCAAATTAGCCTCCTCAAGCGTGAATCCCTGGTTTGGTGATGCTTTCCAATCAGCTGGTCCCGGCTGTACCCAACGATCTTCTAGCTTAGGGAGACTCTTCGCCTATCCCAGAAGGCACCTGGAACATGCAAATTAGCCTCCTCAAGCGTGAATCCCTGGTTTGGTGATGCTTTCCAATCAGCTGGTCCCGGCTGTACCCAACGATCTTCTAGCTTAGGGAGACTCTTCGCCTATCCCAGAAGGCACCTGGAACATGCAAATTAGCCTCCTCAAGCGTGAATCCCTGGTTTGGTGATGCTTTCCAATCAGCTGGTCCCGGCTGTACCCAACGATCTTCTAGCTTAGGGAGACTCTTCGCCTATCCCAGAAGGCACCTGGAACATGCAAATTAGCCTCCTCAAGCGTGAATCCCTGGTTTGGTGATGCTTTCCAATCAGCTGGTCCCGGCTGTACCCAACGATCTTCTAGCTTAGGGAGACTCTTCGCCTATCCCAGAAGGCACCTGGAACATGCAAATTAGCCTCCTCAAGCGTGAATCCCTGGTTTGGTGATGCTTTCCAATCAGCTGGTCCCGGCTGTACCCAACGATCTTCTAGCTTAGGGAGACTCTTCGCCTATCCCAGAAGGCACCTGGAACATGCAAATTAGCCTCCTCAAGCGTGAATCCCTGGTTTGGTGATGCTTTCCAATCAGCTGGTCCCGGCTGTACCCAACGATCTTCTAGCTTAGGGAGACTCTTCGCCTATCCCAGAAGGCACCTGGAACATGCAAATTAGCCTCCTCAAGCGTGAATCCCTGGTTTGGTGATGCTTTCCAATCAGCTGGTCCCGGCTGTACCCAACGATCTTCTAGCTTAGGGAGACTCTTCGCCTATCCCAGAAGGCACCTGGAACATGCAAATTAGCCTCCTCAAGCGTGAATCCCTGGTTTGGTGATGCTTTCCAATCAGCTGGTCCCGGCTGTACCCAACGATCTTCTAGCTTAGGGAGACTCTTCGCCTATCCCAGAAGGCACCTGGAACATGCAAATTAGCCTCCTCAAGCGTGAATCCCTGGTTTGGTGATGCTTTCCAATCAGCTGGTCCCGGCTGTACCCAACGATCTTCTAGCTTAGGGAGACTCTTCGCCTATCCCAGAAGGCACCTGGAACATGCAAATTAGCCTCCTCAAGCGTGAATCCCTGGTTTGGTGATGCTTTCCAATCAGCTGGTCCCGGCTGTACCCAACGATCTTCTAGCTTAGGGAGACTCTTCGCCTATCCCAGAAGGCACCTGGAACATGCAAATTAGCCTCCTCAAGCGTGAATCCCTGGTTTGGTGATGCTTTCCAATCAGCTGGTCCCGGCTGTACCCAACGATCTTCTAGCTTAGGGAGACTCTTCGCCTATCCCAGAAGGCACCTGGAACATGCAAATTAGCCTCCTCAAGCGTGAATCCCTGGTTTGGTGATGCTTTCCAATCAGCTGGTCCCGGCTGTACCCAACGATCTTCTAGCTTAGGGAGACTCTTCGCCTATCCCAGAAGGCACCTGGAACATGCAAATTAGCCTCCTCAAGCGTGAATCCCTGGTTTGGTGATGCTTTCCAATCAGCTGGTCCCGGCTGTACCCAACGATCTTCTAGCTTAGGGAGACTCTTCGCCTATCCCAGAAGGCACCTGGAACATGCAAATTAGCCTCCTCAAGCGTGAATCCCTGGTTTGGTGATGCTTTCCAATCAGCTGGTCCCGGCTGTACCCAACGATCTTCTAGCTTAGGGAGACTCTTCGCCTATCCCAGAAGGCACCTGGAACATGCAAATTAGCCTCCTCAAGCGTGAATCCCTGGTTTGGTGATGCTTTCCAATCAGCTGGTCCCGGCTGTACCCAACGATCTTCTAGCTTAGGGAGACTCTTCGCCTATCCCAGAAGGCACCTGGAACATGCAAATTAGCCTCCTCAAGCGTGAATCCCTGGTTTGGTGATGCTTTCCAATCAGCTGGTCCCGGCTGTACCCAACGATCTTCTAGCTTAGGGAGACTCTTCGCCTATCCCAGAAGGCACCTGGAACATGCAAATTAGCCTCCTCAAGCGTGAATCCCTGGTTTGGTGATGCTTTCCAATCAGCTGGTCCCGGCTGTACCCAACGATCTTCTAGCTTAGGGAGACTCTTCGCCTATCCCAGAAGGCACCTGGAACATGCAAATTAGCCTCCTCAAGCGTGAATCCCTGGTTTGGTGATGCTTTCCAATCAGCTGGTCCCGGCTGTACCCAACGATCTTCTAGCTTAGGGAGACTCTTCGCCTATCCCAGAAGGCACCTGGAACATGCAAATTAGCCTCCTCAAGCGTGAATCCCTGGTTTGGTGATGCTTTCCAATCAGCTGGTCCCGGCTGTACCCAACGATCTTCTAGCTTAGGGAGACTCTTCGCCTATCCCAGAAGGCACCTGGAACATGCAAATTAGCCTCCTCAAGCGTGAATCCCTGGTTTGGTGATGCTTTCCAATCAGCTGGTCCCGGCTGTACCCAACGATCTTCTAGCTTAGGGAGACTCTTCGCCTATCCCAGAAG
Organism: Ranitomeya imitator; assembly: GCF_032444005.1. Lineage (NCBI taxonomy): Eukaryota > Metazoa > Chordata > Amphibia > Anura > Dendrobatidae > Ranitomeya > Ranitomeya imitator. The sequence goes on along the minus strand of NC_091284.1, from coordinate 847,385,423 downwards.
GCACCTGGAACATGCAAATTAGCCTCCTCAAGCGTGAATCCCTGGTTTGGTGATGCTTTCCAATCAGCTGGTCCCGGCTGTACCCAACGATCTTCTAGCTTAGGGAGACTCTTCGCCTATCCCAGAAGGCACCTGGAACATGCAAATTAGCCTCCTCAAGCGTGAATCCCTGGTTTGGTGATGCTTTCCAATCAGCTGGTCCCGGCTGTACCCAACGATCTTCTAGCTTAGGGAGACTCTTCGCCTATCCCAGAAGGCACCTGGAACATGCAAATTAGCCTCCTCAAGCGTGAATCCCTGGTTTGGTGATGCTTTCCAATCAGCTGGTCCCGGCTGTACCCAACGATCTTCTAGCTTAGGGAGACTCTTCGCCTATCCCAGAAGGCACCTGGAACATGCAAATTAGCCTCCTCAAGCGTGAATCCCTGGTTTGGTGATGCTTTCCAATCAGCTGGTCCCGGCTGTACCCAACGATCTTCTAGCTTAGGGAGACTCTTCGCCTATCCCAGAAGGCACCTGGAACATGCAAATTAGCCTCCTCAAGCGTGAATCCCTGGTTTGGTGATGCTTTCCAATCAGCTGGTCCCGGCTGTACCCAACGATCTTCTAGCTTAGGGAGACTCTTCGCCTATCCCAGAAGGCACCTGGAACATGCAAATTAGCCTCCTCAAGCGTGAATCCCTGGTTTGGTGATGCTTTCCAATCAGCTGGTCCCGGCTGTACCCAACGATCTTCTAGCTTAGGGAGACTCTTCGCCTATCCCAGAAGGCACCTGGAACATGCAAATTAGCCTCCTCAAGCGTGAATCCCTGGTTTGGTGATGCTTTCCAATCAGCTGGTCCCGGCTGTACCCAACGATCTTCTAGCTTAGGGAGACTCTTCGCCTATCCCAGAAGGCACCTGGAACATGCAAATTAGCCTCCTCAAGCGTGAATCCCTGGTTTGGTGATGCTTTCCAATCAGCTGGTCCCGGCTGTACCCAACGATCTTCTAGCTTAGGGAGACTCTTCGCCTATCCCAGAAGGCACCTGGAACATGCAAATTAGCCTCCTCAAGCGTGAATCCCTGGTTTGGTGATGCTTTCCAATCAGCTGGTCCCGGCTGTACCCAACGATCTTCTAGCTTAGGGAGACTCTTCGCCTATCCCAGAAGGCACCTGGAACATGCAAATTAGCCTCCTCAAGCTTGAATCCCTGGTTTGGTGATGCTTTCCAATCAGCTGGTCCCGGCTGTACCCAACGATCTTCTAGCTTAGGGAGACTCTTCGCCTATCCCAGAAGGCACCTGGAACATGCAAATTAGCCTCCTCAAGCTTGAATCCCTGGTTTGGTGATGCCTTCCAATCAGCTGGTCCCGGCTGTACCCAACGATCTTCTAGCTTAGGGAGACTCTTCGCCTATCCCAGAAGGCACCTGGAACATGCAAATTAGCCTCCTCAAGCTTGAATCCCTGGTTTGGTGATGCCTTCCAATCAGCTGGTCCCGGCTGTACCCAACGATCTTCTAGCTTAGGGAGACTCTTCGCCTATCCCAGAAGGCACCTGGAACATGCAAATTAGCCTCCTCAAGCTTGAATCCCTGGTTTGGTGATGCCTTCCAATCAGCTGGTCCCGGCTGTACCCAACGATCTTCTAGCTTAGGGAGACTCTTCGCCTATCCCAGAAGGCACCTGGAACATGCAAATTAGCCTCCTCAAGCTTGAATCCCTGGTTTGGTGATGCCTTCCAATCAGCTGGTCCCGGCTGTACCCAACGATCTTCTAGCTTAGGGAGACTCTTCGCCTATCCCAGAAGGCACCTGGAACATGCAAATTAGCCTCCTCAAGCTTGAATCCCTGGTTTGGTGATGCCTTCCAATCAGCTGGTCCCGGCTGTACCCAACGATCTTCTAGCTTAGGGAGACTCTTCGCCTATCCCAGAAGGCACCTGGAACATGCAAATTAGCCTCCTCAAGCTTGAATCCCTGGTTTGGTGATGCCTTCCAATCAGCTGGTCCCGGCTGTACCCAACGATCTTCTAGCTTAGGGAGACTCTTCGCCTATCCCAGAAGGCACCTGGAACATGCAAATTAGCCTCCTCAAGCTTGAATCCCTGGTTTGGTGATGCCTTCCAATCAGCTGGTCCCGGCTGTACCCAACGATCTTCTAGCTTAGGGAGACTCTTCGCCTATCCCAGAAGGCACCTGGAACATGCAAATTAGCCTCCTCAAGCTTGAATCCCTGGTTTGGTGATGCCTTCCAATCAGCTGGTCCCGGCTGTACCCAACGATCTTCTAGCTTAGGGAGACTCTTCGCCTATCCCAGAAGGCACCTGGAATATGCAAATTAGCCTCCTCAAGCTTGAATCAAGCTTCCCAAGCTTGTTCCAGAGTTATAACCTAATAAAGGGACAGTGGTCAGAATTGTAAAAATTGTCCAAACATGCAAACCACCCTTGGGGGTAAAGGGATTAATGAGAAAAAAAAATGAACTTTTTTGAATTTTCCAAGTGGCTGCAATGAAACTAGGCTGAAACCCTACGGTGGAGTGGGCGACTTATTCCTTGTGAACACAGCTCTAGTAGGAATTAAAACTTAACCTTTATTCTATACCAGGTAAAATACTAATATGACAATAATAAGAACATATAATACAACCCCCCAAAAAACTATAATGGTATTAGGTGATGTAACCTATGGGGTAAAACATCACTGTGGGTGATACCAAAAATAGAAAACAAGTGAGAACAGTGGTAGTAAATACAAAATACATGATTCTCACCTTATTTGCTTTATCCCCCTCCTGCCTGTTTATTATTTTTTCTGATACCTGCTAATACAGGTCCTTCTCAAAAAATTAGCATATAGTGTTAAATTTCATTATTTACCATAATGTAATGATTACAATTAAACTTTCATATTATAGATTCATTATCCACCAACTGAAATTTGTCAGGTCTTTTATTGTTTTAATACTGATGATTTTGGCATACAACTCCTGATAACCCAAAAAACCTGTCTCAATAAATTAGCATATTTCACCCATCCAATCAAATAAAAGTGTTTTTTAATAACAAACAAAAAAAACAACAAATAATAATGTTCAGTTATGCACTCAATACTTGGTGGGGAATCCTTTGGGAGAAATGACTGCTTCAATGCGGCGTGGCATGGAGGCAATCAGCCTGTGACACTGCTGAGATGTTATGGAGGCCCAGGATGCTTCAATAGCGGCCTTAAGCTCATCCAGAGTGTTGGGTCTTGCGTCTCTCAACTTTCTCTTCACAATGTCCCACAGATTCTCTATGGGGTTCAGGTCAGGAGAGTTGGCAGGCCAATTGAGCACAGTAATACCATGGTCAGTAAACCATTTACCAGTGGTTTTGGCCCTGTGAGCAGGTGCCAGGTCGTGCTGAAAAATGAAATCTTCATCTCCATAAAGCATTTCAGCCGATGGAAGCATGAAGTGCTCCAAAATCTCCTGATAGCTAGCTGCATTGACCCTGCCCTTGATGAAACACAGTGGACCAACACCAGCAGCTGACATGGCACCCCACACCATCACTGACTGTGGGTACTTGACACTGGACTTCAGGCATTTTGGCATTTCCTTCTCCCCAGTCTTCCTCCAGACTCTGGCACCTTGATTTCCGAATGACATGCAAAATTTGCTTTCATCAGAAAAAAGTACTTGGGACCACTTAGCAACAGTCCAGTGCTGCTTCTCTGTAGCCCAGGTCAGGCGCCTCTGCCGCTGTTTATGGTTCAAAAGTGGCTTTACCTGGGGAATGCGGCACCTGTAGCCCATTTCCTGCACACGCCTGTGCACGGTGGCTCTGGATGTTTCCACACCAGACTCAGTCCACTGCTTCCTCAGGTTCCCCAAGGTCTGGAATCGGTCCTTCTCCACAATCTTCCTCAGGGTCCGGTCTCCTCTTCTCGTTGTACAGCGTTTTCTGCCACATTGTTTCCTTCCAACAGACTTACCATTGAGGTGCCTTGATACAGCACTCTGGGAACAGCCTATTTGTTGAGAAATTTCTTTCTGGGTCTTACCCTCTTGCTTGAGGGTGTCAATGATGGCCTTCTTGACATCTGTCAGGTCGCTAGTCTTACCCATGATGGGGGTTTTGAGTAATGAACCAGGCAGGGAGTTTATAAAAGCCTCAGGTATCTTTTGCATGTGTTTAGAGTTAATTAGTTGATTCAGAAGATTAGGGTAATAGGTCGTTTAGAGAACCTTTTCTTGATATGCTAATTTATTGAGACAGGTTTTTTGGGTTATCAGGAGTTGTATGCCAAAATCATCAGTATTAAAACAATAAAAGACCTGACAAATTTCAGTTGGTGGATAATGAATCTATAATATATGAAAGTTTAATTGTAATCATTACATTATGGTAAATAATGAAATTTAACACTATATGCTAATTTTTTGAGAAGGACCTGTACCTATACACACAGGATTACCTGATTTGGCATTTTGTGCACTCATGTGCTTGTGTTACTAACCAGAGGTATCTTGTATATGTGGGACAGTATATTTTGTATTTACTACCACTGTTCTCACTTGTTTTCTATTTTTGGTATCACCCACAGTGATGTTTTACCCCATAGGTTACATCACCTAATACCATTATAGTTTTTTTGGGGGGTTGTATTATATGTTCTTGTTATTGTCATATTAGTATTTTACCTGGTATAGAATAAAGGTTAAGTTTTAATTCCTACTAGAGCTGTGTTCCGAGTATATTGGTAGGATCTTGTTGGATATATCCAAGTGGATTTATTGATTATTGCTTTTTTTACATTCTACTATTTAAGGATATGGCAGGTTTTCTATCTGTTGGGCTAAATACTGACACCTGGTTATCAGAGGTGAAAGAAGTCTTTTCAGAGCAAACCTTCACACAGAAAAAATATCTTCCCTCCTTCAACACAGCCTTTAGAGAGCTCCAACAAGTATATAGAGACCAGATCACCTCCTGGTGGGAGGTACAGAGCTTGGAGAGCTATCTGAAGGCCAAAATTGTTCCAAGGGGTCTCAGGATCAATTTGTCGGCTGGCAGTAGACATAAAAACCCTGCATTTATTCATAAGTGGGAGAGAGAGGCAACGGAGAGCTCCTTACGTTTTATGCAACTATTACTAGAAGAGGAGAAGGTCACATTAGCCACTCTTAGTGACAAACTTAAAGAGCACATAGATATTACAAAAAGCTTTAGTAAGGAAACGGACTTTGCCATTAAAGAAAATAAACTCCAGACACATATTGAGCGCTTCCAATACCATCTTAAGGAGAGGAAGCATCGCCAGTACTTGAGAGACATTCAGGATTTTAAAGACAACAAGGCATATCTAGTCTTGACTCCGAGAGTCACTCCACCTGATAGAGAGACAGAATTATCATCTACTGATACAGATTTTTCTGAATCCGATAATAGATCTAGACCTTATAAGGGTAAAAATCGGGGGAGGGGCAGAGGCCGTGGTGCCCGAGTGGCCACTGACAGAGGAGACAATACACAAAGTGGTGGTTTTTTAGATCAGGCTTACCCCCTACGAAATCGACAAGCTCAGGGGCGGAAACAATAAATATGTCTCCCTCTGACTGTGCCTCGCCTAGTGTCTCTCCCTCTATTCAGTCTGGCTCTGATATACAAGTCATCAACTTGTCTGACCAACTTATTGATGACTGGGAAATGGCGGTCTTACGTAAGGGGCTCTCTTTTGTTCCTAGTACCGATTTTGATTTATTTAGGGCGGTAAAAGATCTTAATTTGTTTCTGCGGAAACTGAGATGGCAAAAATTTTTTCATAAACAAGATTCCCGCTTATGTTCTGACCTGGGCATTCCGATAGACATGTTATCCGATGTCAGACTTTTGAATAGTATCGGTGACACTGAACCTAATGCTCAGGGCCTGGGACCCTTTACACAGCTTAAAGAAAAAAGTACCAAAATGCCACCTAACACGGGTGACCTGTCAGCAATTGATATATTTTCGAATCTTGTAACTACAGAGCTGAGGGAACTTTCTTTAAGTCACATACAAAGTAACTACAATTGTTCGAGACAGGAAATGGAAGCCATAAAAAGGTTGGAACAAAATACCAACATAGTGATTAAGCCCTCCGACAAGGGGGGCAATGTTGTCATACTTGGAACCAGGGAGTATCAAGAGATGTGTCAGTCTATTTTGACAGATAGAACAACATATGAAATTCTCCCGCACAATCCCACAAATGAATATCGTGCTGAACTAATAACAATCTTACAGGAAGGTCTAAATGATGGGATCATCAACAAGACAGAATTTGATTACATCCTTCCTAAAAATCCGGTCACTGCCACATTTTACGGCCTGCCCAAGGTACATAAGGGCCTACACCCTCTCAGGGGTAGGCCCATTGTATCGGGGGTAGGCAGTTTGTGTCAAAATGCAGGTATTTACCTTGATCGCATTCTGTCTCCCTTTGTCTTGGCTCTGCAGTCTTTTGTTAAAGACACCCCAGACTTGTTGCGGCGTTTGGACGGCCTCACTATTGGCTTAGAATCATCTCTTGCCAGCATCGATGTGGAGGCTCTTTATTCTTCTATTCCCCACGACAGAGGCCTGGAGGCAGTACAGTACTTCCTCAACACCAGGGGTCAACAACATCACCAACATAATTGTTTTGTGCTTAAGCTCCTCCAGTTCTGTCTGACACATAATTATTTTGTCTTTGATGGGCGTACCTACCACCAGCTGACGGGGACGGCTATGGAGAGCCCCTGTGCCCCGGCCTACGCCAACCTCTTCCTCGGCTGGTGGGAGGAGACACTGGTCTTGGGTGAGGACCTTGAGGAAAGTGATTCGTCTTTGTATCGTGTATCCGAATTATGGACACGATACATTGACGACATTCTGATTGTCTGGCGGGGCACGGAGGAGGAATTTACTATGTTTGTAGATTCATTAAACCACAATGACATTGGCCTCTCTTTTACATCGGTCTTTGATGCCTGCTCCTTGCCGTTTTTGGACATCCTGATCACAAAGGGTAGGGGTGGAGAACTATTGACCTCCACATTCAGAAAGCCTACAGCCACTAATTCGCTCCTACACTGGGATAGTCACCACCCGGTGCATCTAAAAAGGGGGATCCCAAAATGGCAATATCTCCGGGTTCGGAGAAATTGCTCCGATAATCGTGTCTTTGAGACACAATCCCAGGAATTGAGAGAGCGTTTTTTGGCTAGAGGCTATCCTCAGGGTGTCCTGAGTAAGGCATACCATGAAGCAAAGAGGAGGGACCGTGTTGAATTGTTGAATCCTGCCCCCAAAAAACATGATGATACCTCGGTCCGTTTTATCACCACTTATGATAATGGGGCTAGTCGAGTAAGGGATATCCTTAGTAGACATTGGTCTATCCTTCAGATGGACCCAGATATCTCTGATCATCTGGGGGATGTTCCCACAATTACTTACAAAAAATCTAGATCGCTACAAGACAGAATTGTTCATAGCCACTTTACTAATCCCTCTAGTGATATGTGGCTTAAGAGTAATGTTGTGGGGTGCTATAAGTGTGGGCACTGTACGGCATGCCAGTATGTTGATAACACCAAATCCTTTGTCAGTAATGTAACTGGCAAGGAGTATTCCATTAAACAGTTCATTAATTGTAGCACCAAAGGGGTTATTTACAGGGCCTCTTGTACTTGTGGGATGGAATATATAGGCAAAACATTCAGAGAGTTCAAGAAGCGTATTGGAGAACACGTGGGTGATGTGTCTCATAACAGAGACACATCTGTGTCCCGACACATAAGCCAGCTGCATAATGGAGAAATCAGGAATTTACGTTTTATGGCAATTGAAAAGGTTACTAAGCCTGTTAGAGGAGGCAACTGGGATCAGTTGCTTCTCCAGAAGGAGGCGAAGTGGATTTTTTACCTAAATACCGTTTCACCTTATGGCCTTTATGACCAAATTAATTATGGTTGTTTTCTGTGAAGACTTTTTTTGTTTTAGTGTTTAGTGTTTGTTTTAGTGTTTCCTCTTGTTGTTAATCTAGGTGTCAGCGTACATGTTTTTTGTGCCCTTCCAAAATCCTTTCTTTTTTCGTCCCCCTTCATTTATTTGTATAAGTATTGCTCGTTATCATTATTTATACCCCTTGCTTTGTTTCTTTTGTGGGGTTATTTTTGTGAGCAAGTCTGTAGTTGGGGTATGTTTCTCTGTCTAATTCGTTCTATTTTACACATTTAAGCACACATTGCTAACCTGGTATAGTTCAATCAGTTGTTGCACTCATGCGTTTTTATCGTAGAGTAGCTATGTTTGTACCTTTTTGGGTTTCGGTTAATTACGTCAGGGCACTCGATTAGTGCATATCAGTGACGTTGAGGTATCCCCATGATAGGTATATACTGATGGAGTGGTGGTGCTTAATGAATTAATTATTTCGACCCATATCTTCTATGCCTGTTCGGCGACTGTGTAAAATAAGAGCTTCGGTAACGCTGCGGCGTTTTTTGATTAAAATAATTTTCTGTCTGTGCGCGCCATAGCGCAGGGCAGTGTCTTGATAATTTAGCAACCTTTGCTTCCGTTCTATCGGGAAACTTTGGTTGCCTTAGCGCTGGTCAGTGTACCCCGGAAATTATAATTTCCATTTTTCTTTATGACAGGTACATATTGTAGTAATGGTGGTGCTTTAATTACTAATTTTTTCCACCCTTATCTATTTTTTGGCGTTTGTGTCAAGCAAGAGTTATCTCAATGAGAATAACTGTTTAACTCCATATCAGCATGGGTTTATGAGAAATCGCTCCTGTCAAACCAATCTAATCAGTTTTTATGAAGAGGTAAGCTATAGACTGGACCACGGTGAGTCATTGGACGTGGTATATCTCGATTTTTCCAAAGCGTTTGATACCGTGCCACACAAGAGGTTGGTACACAAAATGAGAATGCTTGGTCTGGGGGAAAATGTGTGTAAATGGGTTAGTAACTGGCTTAGTGATAGAAAGCAGAGGGTGGTTATAAATGGTATAGTCTCTAACTGGGTCGCTGTGACCAGTGGGGTACCGCAGGGGTCAGTATTGGGACCTGTTCTCTTCAACATATTCATTAATGATCTGGTAGAAGGTTTACACAGTAAAATATCGATATTTGCAGATGATACAAAACTATGTAAAGCAGTTAATACAAGAGAAGATAGTATTCTGCTACAGATGGATCTGGATAAGTTGGAAACTTGGGCTGAAAGGTGGCAGATGAGGTTTAACAATGATAAATGTAAGGTTATACACATGGGAAGAAGGAATCAATATCACCATTACACACTGAATGGGAAACCACTGGGTAAATCTGACAGGGAGAAGGACTTGGGGATCCTAGTTAATGATAAACTTACCTGGAGCAGCCAGTGCCAGGCAGCAGCTGCCAAGGCAAACAGGATCATGGGGTGCATTAAAAGGTCTGGATACACACGATGAGAGCATTATACTGCCTCTGTACAAATCCCTAGTTAGACCGCACATGGAGTACTGTGTCCAGTTTTGGGCACCGGTGCTCAGGAAGGATATAATGGAACTAGAAAGAGTACAAAGGAGGGCAACAAAATTAATAAAGGGGATGGGAGAACTACAATACCCAGATAGATTAGCGAAATTAGGATTATTTAGTCTAGAAAAAAGACGACTGAGGGGCGATCTAATAACCATGTATAAGTATATAAGGGGACAATACAAATATCTCGCTGAGGATCTGTTTATACCAAGGAAGGTGACGGGCACAAGGGGGCATTCTTTGCGTCTGGAGGAGAGAAGGTTTTTCCACCAACATAGAAGAGGATTCTTTACTGTTAGGGCAGTGAGAATCTGGAATTGCTTGCCTGAGGAGGTGGTGATGGCGAACTCAGTCGAGGGGTTCAAGAGAGGCCTGGATGTCTTCCTGGAGCAGAACAATATTGTATCATACAATTAGGTTCTGTAGAAGGACGTAGATCTGGGGATTTATTATGATGGAATATAGGCTGAACTGGATGGACAAATGTCTTTTTTCGGCCTTACTAACTATGTTATGTTACTATGTTACTAAGAGGTTCCCTGCAGTATGGGGGTGCCCCGATAAAATCGGTAGAATGGTGGCGCTCATTTAATCAATTGTTTCCACCCATACCTATTATGATTTGTTGATCGTGTATAATAAGAGAGTGCCGGCAGTTTTGTGGTGTTTTGATTAAAATCATCCTTGGTTTGTCCTTAGCGCGTCTCTGCGCGGGGCAGCGTCCTGGTAACCCAGCAACCATTACTTCCGGTTCATCGGTAAGCTTCTGGGTTCCGGCGCGTCCTAGCGCTTGTTAGCGCCTTTGTATCCAGGCAACTGCAACTCCCGCTTTGACCGGAAGGTTTTTTTTTTTGTTTTTTTTTTCTCGTGCTTTCTCATCGGATTATGGCACACACATACCTGATCAATACTTTACAGGTATTATTGAATACAGCACTTTGCGGCTCTTATTACCGTTGGGTCTCTCTTGTTTAATTACTGGCTTGGCACATATCGCTGTATTAAGTATTTGCTCAATCTTATTTACATCACATGCTTTGTGTCCAGCATGTGATTGGTCAATCATGCCTCTCACAAAATTACTTAAGTGGATGTAGAACTCCCCCCACCTCTCCTCAGTTTAACATGGAGGGTGGCAGGTCTCTTTGTCCTTTGTTATAGCATCTATGCACTTTAGCTCCCAGGCAGGCTGGTCCCCTGATGATTCCGCCTGCGAAGAAACGCGTCGGGACAGTAGGGAGAGTGCAGGGCATGATATTGCTGAGGGGTAGTTGTGGACTGCCCTTGTAAGGGCGGGAGCTCGGGAACGTAGGTCACAGTTAGCCTTTTTTAGGGTCTGACAGGGTATTGTCTCCCTACAGCGCTGGTTTATGGATTTCTCCAGTCTGAAATCATGGGCTACACCTACGTGAGCCACGGCATTTGGTGAGATCGTTCTTGTTTTTTATATGTATGTTATACATGATTCTCACCTTATTTGCTTTATCCCCCTCCTGCCTGTTTATTATTTTTTCTGATACCTGCTAATACCTATACACACAGGATTACCTGATTTGGCATTTTGTGCACTCATGTGCTTGTGTTACTAACCAGAGGTATCTTGTATATGTGGGACAGTATATTTTGTATTTACTACCACTGTTCTCACTTGTTTTCTATTTTTGGTATCACCCACAGTGATGTTTTACCCCATAGGTTACATCACCTAATACCATTATGGTTTTTTGGGGGGTTGTATTATATGTTCTTGTTATTGTCATATTAGTATTTTACCTGGTATAGAATAAAGGTTAAGTTTTAATTCCTACTAGAGCTGTGTTCCGAGTATATTGGTAGGATCTTGTTGGATATATCCAAGTGGATTTATTGATTATTGCTTTTTTTACATCCTTGTGAATAGACTCACCGACGTTTCCTAGGCTAAACTCAAACGAAGACCTACAGGTAGGGGGGAAGGGTATCCCTGAACGATCTAGGGACTGGGAACAAAAACAGGTAACTTCATAGTAGGAAAATAGAGGAAGCTGCGAAATGAAAGGAAACCCAAAAACTAAACTGGCAGAACTAGAGATCTCAGAACTGCACAATACAATACAATACACAGAAAACTAACAAGGCACCAAGCCAGAACATTAGCGGATTAACACTGTTGTCCAGCAAGGACTGGGAGGCAGGTGCTGGGTAATAAAGGGTGATACAATCACCTGACCTAGGACAAACCCAGCACCAGGGGAAAAAGACCAGCAACCTGAAAACCACAACAAGATGGCGGATGGTCAAAACGACATAGATTCTAACAATAATGACTTCAAATAGCTCTCCGTATTGTATAATGGTTCCAGGTGATGCTCCATACAGTATAATGGCTTCACATAAAAAAAACAAAAAAAACGTATATACTCGTATATAAGTCGACCGGACTATAAGGCGAGGCACCTAATTTTGACACAAAAAACTGGGAAAACTTATTGACTTGAGTATAAGCCAGGTATGCATTGTCCCCTAATCCCTATTCTGGTATGTATGGTTCCTCAACCCCCACCCTTGTCTGCATGGCTCATGTAACGATAGTATGAATATGCCATGTTTTGGGTGTGTGCCTGGAGGGTCCATGGCTTTCGGACACACCCTGTGGGCTTTTTTGACCCCCCCTCTTCCCTCTGCCTAAAAAGTTCTCCTATGTCTTGGCCTGCAGGCAACTCCCTCCCCCCTGAATACAGCTGTAACTTGAAACTCCTGTGTGGGACTCTGTTTCCCTCCCTCTCGAATGCAGGAGTATGTAGAAATCCTTTGTCTGAAAACCATGTGCTCTCGTGCTCATGTACAACCTTAATAGTAAGGCATAACTTGACCCCAATTAGTGACAGACATATGGAAGTTATATATTTGGTATGTGCATCGGCCGGACCATCACCCATGTTACGTAACCACTCAGCACTCAGAATATGTTGTGCAGTTATATGCATGTATAATAGGTTCCATTTGAGATGCATAAGCCCACAGGCTGCGCCCCTGGGCAGAGGGGACAAGATATCCCCCTTCTGTCCTCCCCCCACCTTTGTAATTCCCACAGTAAATATCGGCAGGCTCCAGCCCCCTGCGGCTATTGTAATGTATGTCTGGCCTGCCCTCTGTATCTGTGTGATATATTCTGTGTCCGGTGAATAAAGTGTTGTCAGACTGGAAATACGTGAAGAAGCAGTGATATTTTATATGGTCCCAGGTAACCAAGGAATTCCAGCCAGTGTCCTTCATTCAGACTCCAGCCAAAGCAGAGTGGACCTCCTGAAACACGGGGTGGTACTGAAAGAGGTACCCCAGCTTGGTAGACCCCGTTACACTGGTGGCAGAAAGCGGGATATGATACCCCTTCTACAAGAGGAAAGGAATGAATGGAAAACAACTACCAGAAGTTAAAGAGGACTACATTAAAAGATCTGGTGGAAGCCCGAGGGTTGATCACCAGCAACAAAACAAAACCGGATTTGATAGCAGCCATCATGGAACACGACAGTGCAGCGCCCCCAATGTGAACGTGGAGGAGACTGAATTCCAGAGGGAGGTAAAGAACAGACTGGCGTTCTATGGCCCAAACCCTGCAGTAGAGATCATACGAGAGGTGATGGCTGATGTGCGAACTGATCTGAAGGAAATGATGGCCGAGCGGACGAGGATAGAGCTAGCCAAGATGGAGATGGCAGAGCGGACCAAAGTGGAGCTGGCCAAGATGGAGATGGCAGAGCGGAGAGAGGAGAGTCAGTGAGCAGGGGGAGCTCTGGCCTCCGACCAGGTACCTTCAACAGTAAGCCACAAAAAGATCCAGTATAATACCTTCCGACAGTTGGGGGAGGCAGAGGAAGACATTGATGGCTTTCTGCAGGACTTTGAGCGGCAGTGTGCCCTTCATCAAGTGAAGCCGGAGGAACGGGTTCAGATTCTGGCCAGCAAGCTGACAGGCCCGGGCAGCGGACGTCTATCGCACGGTACCTGATGAGAACTGTATGGATTATGAGCGGATCAAAGAAGTGACCTTGGCCCGGTATGCGCTGACACCAGAGGCATACCGCCAAAAGTTCTGCAGACTTATAAAACGAGCAATTGATACTCATGCTGAATGGGCCTGTAAATTATGGCGGTCACTGCTACAGTGGGTACAAGGGAGCCAAGCAACCACTAAGGAGGACGTCCTCCAGCTCTTCTTGTTAGAACGATTCTTTAATGGACTAACCCCCGAGACACAGGAATGGCTTCGGGACAGGCGGCCAATGACTCATGAGGAAGCCGCTCGTTTGGCCGATGAGCATCATGATGCCAGGAGGCCTCAGTTGTCCGGATCAAAGATGGTCACTAGGGGTCCGCCCATGGACCTGGAGGGCCCCAAACCACCGAAGATTGTAGGGGGACCAGCTAGAAACCCGGCCTACCACAGTCCCCCTGGGGCGCGATGCCACACCTGCCGTCAGCTGGGCCACCTGCAAAGACAATTTCCCAACCGGACTTAGCATGCCCAGTGGCCAAAGGCGGGAACAGCTGCCTTCAGCCGGGCCGCTGTACACTGCTACCAAGGTGAAGCTGACCCGACATTGGGCGCTACAACTAACCAAGGGGTGGAAGAGATGGAGGAAGTGCTGCATGAAGTGGACCCCTTGCAGGCAGCCTGGGCACATAATTGACAACAGCATCGACAGGTCGTGTGGGTTAATGGAAAACGTATGCAGGGACTAAGAGATTCAGGGGCAACTTTGACCCTTGTGAAGCCTCATCTCGTCCGGGACCAAGAGAAGACGGACCGGACAGTGGCAGTCCGTTGTTGTGAGTTCTGTTTTTGGGCTCCCTCTGGTGGTTACTGATGGTACTGGGTGATTTGTGTTCTGCTGTCTCTGGTGTCCACCTGTTCTATTAGGATTTGGGAGTTTCCTATTTAACCGGGCTTTCTTGTCATTTCCCCGCCGGCTATCAAGGTTATCAGAGTGTTTTGTTACCTCAGCTTCTGGCTTCAGTAATCTTCAGGACAAGCTAAGTTTTTGATTTTCTTGTTCCACGTTTTGCTTTATTTTTGTCTTGTCCAGCTTGCATATAATTGTTTCTTTGCTGCTGGTTGCTCTAGTGGGCTGTAATTGCTCCTCATGTTCCATGAGTTGGAACATGAGTTCAAGTAATTACAGGATGGTTTTTTGAAGGGTTTTTTGCTGACCGCGCAGTTTACTTTTGTATCCTCTGCTATCTAGTTTTAGCGGGCCTCATTTTGCTGAATCTGTTTTCATACTGTGTATGTGCTTTCCTCTCATTTCACCGTCATTATATGTGGGGGGCTGCTATTTCTGTGGGGTATTTCTCTGGAGGCAAGAGAGGTCTGTGTTTCTTCTAATAGGGGAAGTTAGATCTTCGGCTGGTGCGAGACGTCTAGGATCAACGTAGGCACGTTCCCCAGCTATTGTTATTTGTGTGTTCAGGTTTAGGGTCGCGGTCAGCTCAGGTTCCATCACCCTAGAGCTCGTTGGTGCTTGTCCTTTTGTGATTCCCTGCCATTGGAATCATGACAGTATAGCCGGCCAAAAATGTTTGGGCTGAAGTAGGAGGAAAAGTAGTCTGAGGAAGTGTTTTTTTTTGTTTGTTTTTTTTTTTTCTCCTCTGAGGTTGCTGCCTAGCCCTAATTGCAGCCTGGCTGATATTTTTTTTTTTTCCTCCTCTTAATCCTTGAATGGCTCTGACCTTAGCTGTTTATCATGGACGTCCAGAGTTTAGCTTCCAGCTTGAATAATCTTGCTGCTAAGGTTCAAAATATACAAGATTTTGTTGTACATGCTCCTATGTCTGAACCTAGAATTCCTATTCCAGAGTTCTTTGCTGGAGATAGATCTAGTTTTCTGAATTTTAGGAACAATTGCAAGCTGTTCCTTTCTTTGAAATTTCGCTCTTCTGGAGACCCTGCTCAGCAGGTTAAGATTATTATATCTTTCCTGCGGGGTGACCCTCAAAATTGGGCATTTGCATTGGCACCAGGGGATCCTGCGTTGCTTAATGTGGATGCGTTTTTTCTGGCATTGGGTTTGCTCTATGAGGAACCTAACCAAGAGATTCAGGCTGAAAAAGCTTTATTAGCTCTCTCTCAGGGGCAAGATGAAGCAGAAATATATTGTCAAAAATTTCGGAAATGGTCAGTGCTTACTCAGTGGAGTGAGTGCGCCCTGGCTGCAAAGTTCAGAGATGGCCTTTCTGAGGCCATTAAAGATGTTATGGTGGGGTTCCCTGCGCCTACGGGTCTGAATGAGTCTATGACTATGGCTATTCAGATTGATCGGCGTTTACGGGAGCGCAAACCTGTGCACCATTTGGCGGTGTCTTCTGAACAGGCACTTGAGACAATGCAATGTGATAGAGTTCTGTCTAGAAGTGAATGGCAAAACTATAGGCGGAAAAATGGGTTGTGCTTTTATTGTGGTGATTCAGCTCATGTTATATCAGCATGCTCTAAACGCACAAAAAAGGTTGATAAGTCTGTTGCCATTAGTACGTTACAGTCTAAGTTCATTCTGTCTGTGACTCTGATTTGCTCATTATCATCCATTTCCGTCGATGCCTATGTAGATTCAGGCGCTGCCCTGAGTCTTATGGATTGGTCATTTGCCAAGCGATGTGGGTTTAGTCTTGAGCCTCTGGAAGTCCCTATTCCTTTGAAGGGAATTGACTCTACACCTTTAGCTATGAACAAACCTCAGTACTGGACACGAGTGACCATGCGTATGACTCCCGTTCATCAGGAGGTGATTCGCTTCCTGGTATTGTATAATTTACATGATGTTCTAGTACTTCGTCTGCCATGGTTACAAACTCATAATCCAGTCCTTGACTGGAAAACAATGTCTGTGTTAAGCTGGGGATGTCAGGGGGTTCATGATGATGCACCTCCGATTTCTATCGCTTCATCTACTCCTTCTGAGGTTCCTGTATTTTTGTCGGATTATCGGGATGTTTTTGAGGAGCCTAAGCTCAGTTCGCTTCCCCCTCACAGGGATTGCGATTGTGCTATAGATTTAATTCCTGGTAGTAAATTTCCTAAAGGTCGTTTGTTCAATCTGTCAGTGCCAGAGCATACTGCTATGCGGGATTATGTTAAGGAGTCCTTGGAAAAGGGACATATCCGTCCATCTTCGTCCCCTTTGGGAGCAGGTTTTTTTTTCGTGGCCAAGAAAGACGGGTCCTTGAGGCCTTGTATAGATTATCGTCTTTTGAATAAGATTACCGTAAAATATCAGTATCCTTTGCCTTTGTTGACTGATTTGTTTGCTCGCATTAAGGGGGCTAAATGGTTCACTAAGATTGATCTCCGGGGTGCGTATAATCTTATACGAATAAAGCAAGGTGATGAGTGGAAAACCGCATTTAATACGCCTGAGGGCCATTTTGAGTATTTGGTAATGCCTTTCGGACTTTCTAATGCTCCTTCAGTCTTCCAGTCCTTTATGCACGATATTTTCCGTGAATATCTGGATAAATTTATGATTGTGTATTTGGATGATATTTTGGTTTTTTCTGATGACTGGGAGTCTCATGTTCAGCAGGTCAGGAAGGTGTTTCAGGTCCTGCGGGCTAATTCCTTGTTTGTAAAGGGCTCAAAGTGTCTCTTTGGAGTCCAGAAGATTTCTTTCTTGGGGTATATTTTTTCCCCTTCTACTATTGAGATGGATCCCGTCAAGGTTCGGGCTATTTGTGACTGGACGCAGCCTGCATCTCTTAAGAGTTTGCAGAAGTTCTTGGGCTTTGCTAATTTCTATCGTCGTTTTATAACTAATTTTTCTAGTGTTGTTAAGCCTTTGACGGATTTGACTAAGAAGGGTGCTGATGTTGCTGATTGGTCTCCTGCGGCTGTGGAGGCCTTTCAGGAACTTAAACGCCGGTTTTCTTCTGCTCCTGTGTTGCGTCAGCCTGATGTTTCGCTTCCTTTCCAAGTTGAGGTTGATGCTTCCGAGATTGGAGCGGGGGCGGTTTTGTCACAGAGAAGCTCCGATTGCTCGGTGATGAAGCCATGTGCGTTCTTTTCTAGAAAATTTTTGCCCGCTGAGCGGAATTATGATGTGGATAATCGGGAACTTTTGGCCATGAAGTGGGCATTTGAGGAGTGGCGTCATTGGCTGGAGGGTGTTAGACATCGTGTGGTGGTCTTGACTGATCACAAAAATCTGATTTACCTTGAGTCTGCCAGGCGTCTGAATCCTAGACAGGCTCGTTGGTCACTGTTTTTCTCTCGTTTCAATTTTGTGGTTTCATACCTGCCAGGTTCAAAGAATGTGAAGGCGGATGCTCTTTCTAGGAGTTTTGTGCCTGACTCCCCTGGAAATTCTGAGCCCACTGGTATCCTTAGGGATGGGGTGATTTTGTCGGCCGTCTTCCCAGACTTGCGACGTGCTTTGCAGGAGTTTCAGGTGGGTAAACCTGATCGTTGTCCGCCTGAGAGACTGTTTGTTCCGGATAGTTGGGCCAGTAGAGTCATCTCCGAGGTCCATTCTTCTGCGTTGGCAGGTCATCCTGGAATATTTGGTACTAGAGACTTGGTGGCCAGGTCTTTTTGGTGGCCTTCCTTGTCGAGGGATGTGCGTTCTTTTGTGCAGTCTTGTGAGGTTTGTGCTCGGGCTAAGCCTTGCTGTTCTCGAGCCAGTGGATTGTTGTCACCTTTGCCTATCCCGAAGAGGCCTTGGACGCACATTTCCATGGACTTTATTTCGGATCTCCCTGTCTCTCAAAAAATGTCCGTCATCTGGGTTGTGTGTGACCGCTTTTCTAAAATGGTTCATCTTGTACCCTTGCCTAAGTTACCTTCCTCCTCTGAGTTGGTCCCTCTGTTTTTCCAGAACGTGGTTCGTTTGCATGGGATTCCGGAGAACATCGTTTCTGACAGGGGATCCCAGTTTGTGTCTAGATTTTGGCGGACGTTCTGTGCTAAGATGGGCATTGATTTGTCCTTTTCATCTGCATTCCACCCTCAGACGAATGGCCAGACGGAGCGAACTAATCAGACCTTGGAAACTTATTTGAGGTGTTTTGTTTCTGCTGATCAGGATGACTGGGTTACCTTTTTGCCGCTGGCCGAGTTTGCCCTTAATAATCGGGCTAGTTCTGCTACCTTGGTTTCTCCTTTCTTTTGTAATTCGGGGTTTCATCCTCGTTTTTCCTCTGGTCAGGTGGAGCCTTCTGATTGTCCTGGAGTGGACATGGTGGCGGATAGGTTGCATCAGATTTGGAGTCATGTGGTGGACAATTTGAAGTTGTCCCAGGAGAAGGCTCAGCAGTTTGCTAATCGCCGTCGCCGCGTGGGTCCTCGACTTCGTGTTGGGGACTTGGTGTGGTTGTCTTCTCGTTTTGTTCCATGAAGGTCTCTTCTCCTAAGTTCAAGCCTCGGTTCATCGGTCCTTATAGGATCTTGGAAATTCTTAACCCTGTGTCGTTTCGTTTGGATCTCCCGGCATCGTTTGCTATTCATAATGTGTTCCATCGGTCGTTGTTGCGGAGGTATGAGGTACCTGTTGTTCCTTCGCTTGAGCCTCCTGCTCCGGTGCTGGTGGAGGGAGAATTGGAGTATGTTGTAGAGAAGATCTTGGATTCTCGTGTTTCCAGACGGAAACTCCAATATTTGGTCAAGTGGAAGGGTTATGGTCAAAAGGATAATTCTTGGGTGGTTGCCTCTGATGTTCATGCTGCTGATTTGGTCCGCGCTTTCATAGGGCTCATCCTGGTCGCCCTGGTGGTTCTCGTGAGGGTTCGGTGACCCCTCCTCAAGGGGGGGGGTACTGTTGTGAGTTCTGTTTTTGGGCTCCCTCTGGTGGTTACTGATGGTACTGGGTGATTTGTGTTCTGCTGTCTCTGGTGTCCACCTGTTCTATTAGGATTTGGGAGTTTCCTATTTAACCGGGCTTTCTTGTCATTTCCCCGCCGGCTATCAAGGTTATCAGAGTGTTTTGTTACCTCAGCTTCTGGCTTCAGTAATCTTCAGGACAAGCTAAGTTTTTGATTTTCTTGTTCCACGTTTTGCTTTATTTTTGTCTTGTCCAGCTTGCATATAATTGTTTCTTTGCTGCTGGTTGCTCTAGTGGGCTGTAATTGCTCCTCATGTTCCATGAGTTGGAACATGAGTTCAAGTAATTACAGGATGGTTTTTTGAAGGGTTTTTTGCTGACCACGCAGTTTACTTTTGTATCCTCTGCTATCTAGTTTTAGCGGGCCTCATTTTGCTGAATCTGTTTTCATACTGTGTATGTGCTTTCCTCTCATTTCACCGTCATTATATGTGGGGGGCTGCTATTTCTGTGGGGTATTTCTCTGGAGGCAAGAGAAGTCTGTGTTTCTTCTAATAGGGGAAGTTAGATCTTCGGCTGGTGCGAGACGTCTAGGATCAACGTAGGCACGTTCCCCGGCTATTGTTATTTGTGTGTTCAGGTTTAGGGTCGCGGTCAGCTCAGGTTCCATCACCCTAGAGCTCGTTGGTGCTTGTCCTTTTGTGATTCCCTGCCATTGGAATCATGACAGTCCGTGTAGCCGGGGGAGCCATACATCGACTGCCCACTGCCAGGATTCACCTGACCTGTGGAGTCGGGGATGGCCTTGTTGAGGTCGGCTTGATGGAGGATTTGCCCACAGACATCTTGCTGGGAAATGACTTGGGGCCCATGTTGTCTGCCTTCTCGGTTGCCCCTATGGCTGAGACATATCCTGTGACCACCCGGAGACAAGCTCGAGCTGCGGAGGCGGAATCGAACTCAGAGGAGGAGGAGGCCCAGGTAAGACATCCCAGCCCTACATGTATTCCCATAGCCAGGCACATTTCTTGGGCCACCCCAGATGAATTTAAGAGGGAGTTACTTGAGAATCCTTCATTGGAGGGATATCGTGGGAAGGCACAAGAGGGGAGAGGGGTACTGGAAGGGGAACAGTTTATATGGAAGCAGGGACTCCTCTACCGGATCACAGAGCAGCACCACACAGGGACGAGCCCCACTCTAAAACGACAGCTGGTAGTTCCCAAGAAGTACAGGCAGGAGTTACTGCGAATCTCTCATGACATACCCTGGGCCGGGTACTTCGGCGTCAGTCGCACCAGGCATCGTCTGACACAAAACTTCTTTTGGCCGGGGGTAACCTATGATGTTCGTCAGTACTGCCAGACCTGTGACAGTTGCCAGCGCATTGGCAAGAGGGGAGATTGATGCAAGGCCAAATTACGCCCCCTCCCAATTGTGGAGGAACCATTTAGCCGAGTAGCAGTCGATCTGATAGGGCCATTAGCAAAACCCAGTCCGTCAGGGAAAAGGTATATATTGACAGTGGTAGATTATGCCACACGGTATCCAGAGGCGGTTGCGTTACCTAACATACTGGCAGAGACGGTGGCGGCTGCCTTGATCCAGGTTTTCTCACGGGTTGAATTTCCCCGGGAGATTATCTCGGACCAGAGTACCCAGTTTACAGCAGAGGTGACCAAGCAACTGTGGAAGCTGTGCAGCGTAAAGTCCATTAGAAGCGCCCCGTACCACCCGCAAACCAATGGGTTGTGTGAACGCTTTTACGGGACGTTAAAACAACTCATTTGGACTTTTACCAGGACCTACAGGGACTGGGAGAAATTCTTGCCTCACCTCCTGTTGCCTATCGGGAGGTTCCCCAAGAATCCACTAGACTTAGTGCTAGAACACTGGGAAGGGGAGAGCATCATAGAAGGGGTACCTATTCTACCCTATGTGCTGGAATTCCGGGACCGCCTACAGGAGCTGACCCAGGCTGTACGTGGGAACATGCAGGTGGCCCAGCGGCGCCAGCGCATATGGTACGATCGGAGGGCCAGAGAGCACACCTTGCAAATAGGACAGAAGGTCCTGGAACAAGTTCCAAGCTGCATGGCAGGGGCCCTACCAGGTAGTGGGGAAAATAGCCGACACAACCTATAATGTCACCGATTGTGACGACCCCAGGGTTATCCACATGTTCCACGTGAATATGCAGAAGTCCTACCGGGAGCGCCCTGAAGAGGTAGTGGCCATCTGTGCACCTGAAGCAGAGGATTTAGCCGGACTTTCCTTGCCTGATGTTTTAGGGGAAAGGCCTCAGTCTAAAACATGGGACCAAGTACGCTTGGGTGAAGACGTAGGTCCCCGGGAGAGACAGCAGGCGAAAGAGTTGTTGAGGCAGCGACAGAGGATGTTTTCGGGGAGACCAGGGTACACTCGCCTGGCACAACACAAGGTTGAGACCCAGGATCAGACCCCCTGCGACAACCCCCCTTCAGCGCCCCTGAGTCTGTACGAGAAGGAATGCGACATAAGATACAAGAGATATTGCGTTTAAGGGTCATTGAAGAGTCAGATAGTCCCTGGGCATCCCCCGTAGTGTTAGTGCCCAAAAAGGATGGGACTACACGGTTTTGTGTAGACTATCGTAAGCTCAATGAGAAAACAGAGACGGATGCTTATCCCATGCCACGTGTGGATGAGTTGTTAGACCGGCTGGCGGGGGCAAACTATTTGACCACCATCGATCTATGCAAAGGCTACTGGCAGATTCCCCTTAGTCCTGACGCTATTCCCAAGTCAGCATTTGTCACCCCGTTTGGCTTATTCCAGTTTCGAGATATGCCATTCGGGATGAAGAATGCCCGGGGACCTTGCAGAGGCTGGCTGACCGGCTTCTGGATGGTCTCCAGGACTATGCTTGTGCCTACCTGGACGACATCGCCATCTACAGCGCGACATGGGAAGAGCATCTAAGTCACCTAGAGACAGTATTGGACAGGATCCACAAGGCCGGAATCACCCTGAACCCAAACAAGTGTCACGTGGGCAAAGCAGAGGTTCAGTATTTAGGGCATTGGGTGGGAAGTGGGAAACAGAGACCAGAACCAGCCAAGATAGAGGCCATAGCCAAATGGCCCACCCCACGCACTAAAACCCAGGTCATGGCGTTTCTAGGGACAGCGGGGTATTACAGGAAATTTGTTCCCAATTACAGCAGCATAGCCAAGCCCCTCACTGATCTGACCTGTAAGAACCAACCCCGCCAGGTAACCTGGACCCCAAAGTGTGAGGAAGCCTTCCGCCAACTAAAGGACGCCCTCACCAATACCCCTGTATTAGCCGCACCCGATCCAGCTAAACGTTTCCTGGTTCACACAGATGCTTCTATGTTTGGATTGGGGGCAGTACTGAGCCAAGTCGGGCCGGACGGCCAAGAACACCCGGTAGCTTACCTGAGTCGGAAACTACTGCCCCGTGAAGTAAGCTATGCGGCCATTGAGAAGGAGTGCCTGGCGGTAGTATGGGCACTCAAAAAGTTGCAACCATATTTGTATGGACGACAGTTTTCTCTCCTAACGGACCATAATCCCCTAGTCTAGCTTAATCGGGTCTCCGGAGACAACGCCAGATTACTGCGGTGGAGTTTAGCCCTACAACCTCTGGACTTCACCATCCACTACAGACCCAGCAAACAAAACGGTAACGCCGATGGACTAAGTTGACAAACGGAACTTGTACCAACCCCATAAACTTTGGTCATCCACAAACCGATCCATTAAGAATCAGACTGTGTATGCCGATTGCGTCGCTGAAAAGGGGAGCCGTGTTACGGAACCACTCAGCACTCAGAATATGTTGTGCAGTTATATGCATGTATAATAGGTTCCATGTGAGATGCATAAGCCCACAGGCTGTGCCCCTGGGCAGAGGGGACAAGATATTCCCCTTCTGTCCTCCCCCCACCTTTGTAATTCCCACAGTAAATATCGGCAGGCTCCGGCCCCCTGCGGCTATTGTAATGTATGTCTGGCCTGCCCTCTGTATCTGTGTGATATATTCTGTGTCTGGTGAATAAAGTGTGGTCAGACTGGAAATACGTGGAGAAGCAGTGATATTTTATATGCTCTGTTGTGAATTCTGTGGTCGGGCTCCCTCCTGTGGTCATGAGTGGTACTTCGGCTGGTTCTGTCTATGAGCTTCCTCTGGTGGATGTGAGTGGGGCTGCGGCTTCTGAGTTTCCTTCCTCAGGTGACGAGGTTAAGTCGTTAGGTGCTGCTCTATTTAACTCCACCTAGTTCTTTGTTCCTTGCCTCCAGTCAATGTTCCAGTATTGGTCTTGCTCTCTCCTGGATCGTCTTGTGGGCTGTCTGCCCTGCATAAGCTAAGTTCTGCTTGTGTTACTTTTGTTTGCTATTTTTTCTGTCCAGCTTGCTATATTGGTTTTTCTTGCTTGCTGGAAGCTCTGGGACGCAGAGGAAGCACCTCCGTGCCATTAGTCGGTACGGAGGGTCTTTTTGCGCCCTCTGCGTGGTTGTTTGTAGGTTTTTGTGCTGACCGCAAAGCTATCTTTACTATCCTCGGTCTATTCAGTAAGTCAGGCCTCACTTTGCTTAAACCTATTTCATCCCTGTGTTTGTATTTTCGTCTTTACTCACAGTCATTATATGTGGGGGGCTGCCTTTTCCTTTGGGGAATTTCTCTGAGGCAAGGTAGGCTTATTTTTCTATCTTCAGGGCTAGCTAGTTTCTCAGGCTGTGCCCGAGGCGCCTAGGTCTGGTCAGGAGCGCTCCACGGCTACCTCTAGTGTGGTGTGATAGGATTAGGGATTGCGGTCAGCAGAGTTCCCACGTCTCAGAGCTCGTCATATGTTATTAGTAACTATCAGGTCACTTTGTGTGCTCTTAACCACCAGGTCCATTGTGTTTCTGAATCACCAGCTCATAACAATGCTCCCAGGTAACCAAGGAATTCCAGCCAGCGTCCTTCATTCAGATTCCAGCCTAAGCAGACTGGACCTCCTGAAATATGGGGTGGTACTGAAAGAGGTACCCCAGCTTGGTAGAGCCCGTTACAACCCAATTTCCTGTACCCTTGGTATCCGAGAAATGAATTACTGCTTACTCGCTGTGCCTAAAGAGATCATGAGTGGTCTTAATAGAATGCTAGTCACAAGATAAGATCAAAGATAATTCCATCATCCCTATACGAGGTTGCATCCTGGAGCTAAGGTGGATATGAATGTTCCATAAGTCTGAGTCCCTCTGAGAAAAAAGGAGTGCATAACATAACACAGCCCACTCAGTGATGTCACGACCAGAGGGCATATCTTAACCCTGCTGAGTTGTGAGTCAGTCTTTTGGCGAGGAAGAGAGCCAACAGCAGCTCTGCATGCTGCTCTGATGCACTCTGATGTTCGCCCATTCCCCACAGCACATGGGTTGCCATGATCTGAAAATTATATGAAAGAAATGTAAGTGTTTTTTCAACTTTAATCCCTTTTTATTTGTAATTGTACTGTTCATACGACTTGTCTACTTTTAGAATATCTTTTTATCTTTCTGTAAACACTGCCTACCTTTTTTGGAGTAAAATATATAAAATTATTAACGTTGTCTCTCCTTGCTCTATAACGAACTGTCACGTCCTCTAAAGTGAATTACGCTAATTTGGGCTGGCTCCGGACCCGTTACTACGTAAGAAATCAGAGCTGGTGCCAGCGGATTTGTCCTGTGCAGTTGGGAGGCTTTGTAGGGACTGGTGGCATTGATAATTATTGTTCCCGCCTGAGTGGGAGTAGTTATATCGCCCTCGCTGCAGTGTGCCCATTGGCCGGTACAAAGTAAGGCAGCCTTTCTGGCGACTAATTATCCTAGGTGCAGTTCCCTGACTGAACTGAGGGTAAGGGGGTCGCCAGAGAGCTGGAAGTTCCAAACCGGAACTGGGATATAGATAAATCCCCTTCAGAAAGAACCAGGGGCAACCAAACAACCCCGGTTCATGACAAATTGGTGTGAGTGGCGGGCATGATAAAGGTATCCTCCCCGTGAACCATGACAGCTCCTTATCCCCATCCTTGTTTACATGGCTCCTTATCCCCATCCTTGTTTGCATGGTTCCTCATCCCTATCCTGGAATGCTGGCTCCTCATCCCTATAATAATAATAATCTTTATTTATATAGCGCCAACATATTCCGCAGCGCTTTACAGTTTAACAATTTCAAACACAACAGTCATAAGTAACAGTGTTAACAATACAATAATTAAAGCAAAATAAGACGACCCTGCTCATGAGAGCTTACAATCTACAAATCAATATCCTTGTATGCATGACTCCTTATCCCCATCTTTGTCTGCATGGCTCCTCATCCCTATCCTTGTATGCATGGCTCCTTATCCCCATCCTTGTATGTGCAAGGAGGAGTACCAGAGCAGGGGTACCTTTTAAACGCTGGTTCCAGAACTGTCGGGCCTGTCACCCATGTTGCAGGGGAAAAGATTGAGATGGGTGGACGAACCAGGTCATGTGACTAGGCTAGGCAGGGCCTGTTGGCGCGACGCGCGGGAAAAGTTTAGAGCTCGCATGGAAAAGCTGAGTGGCAGGACAGACGCTGTGGCTGCTGTGAAGTCAGAGCAGCTCAATTACGCAGGCAGCCCCCACAGACCCTCAGCAAAGATGTCCTTGACTGGTAGGTGACCAATTGACAGGTTCTTGCCACCCTCCTCGCCAGGAGGTGACTCAGGGCCGACACCACAGACCGTGCCATTAGTAGGGCGCCGTGTGAGACTCCTGGCTAGGCCAGTACCTGTTGAACAAAAAACCTGCACATGCCACAGAGCGAGAGTTCGTTTCCGGTGGTACCTCACGTTGGACCGAGTACCGTGCCAGATACTGTTGGGTACAGGAAATCTACAAGCTTCTCAGAGACTGCGTCGAGACATCAAGTACCGCTGTTGTTGGTGCCACCGTTGGATCCTCGCCAGCCACAGGCAACACTGAGACATCACGTGCCGCAGTTGTCAGTGCCATCGTTGGAACCCTGAAACTCTGCATACCAGAAGACATCAGTCTGATAAGTGCTACCACTCTCATATTGATATATCGTTCGCCCCTACCCATCCTTCCTCCTTCACAGTTCTGCACCATTCCTACTATCACTCTGCAATCCCTCACTCCCTGTGTGGAGTGCATTTATAGTTTAATAAAAAAAACTTAACTCTTGGTCTGCCTCATGTTCGTGGTGGCATCTTGTGTTCTTGCGATTTCTACATTTGGCGTAGTCGGCAGGATGTCGCACAATGGCGCGGAGGAGGAAGATCAAGCAGTTGGAGGAGGCCCCAAATCCAGCATTTCTCTGGGGGCCATGTTAAACAACCTCCCTAAATTCACTGGGAGTAATACCATGCTCTGGAGATGGACTGAGGGGAATGATGAGGATGCATCCCATGACTCCGGCTTTAGAAGCAGAGGTGGTTATGATGGCTTTAGGTGGGGAGGCCAGGGACTCTGTTATGCTCCGACCCCCCCCAAATGAGAGAAACCCTAGATAAAGTTTTACTGATACTGGATGTACAATAACAAATTGTATTGTGGTACTGTGTTAGCCAGAAAAATCGATGTGAATACTTTTCTGCCCAATGATGACAGAAGTATTCTAGGAGTGATACCTTTATTGGCTAACCAGAAAATAATATGTTTGCAAGCTTTCAGAGCAGAGAGGCTCCTTCTTCAGATACAATCTATTTGTAATCCTGCCTGAAGAAGGAGCCTCTGTGCTCTGAAAGCTTGCAAACATATTATTTTCTGGTTAGCCAATAAAGGTATCACTCCTAGAATACTTCTGTCATCATTGGGCAGAAAAGTATTCACACTGATACTGGATGAGACACATGGGGACCTCACTGACGTAGGAGAGTTGCACATGCGTCTGTTTGGCCGGGTTCAAAGAGAGGGTGAGACAGTGACCCAATTTATGAATGCACTGCAGGAGCTCCATACTGCTATTGCGTGCAAGGATGGAGTAGGTGTACGCTCCGTAGACATAGTATTGTGGGACCAGCTTGTGATGGGTCTGCATGATGTTATGCTGAAACAGGCTCTGTGGGAGAGCCTGAGGGTCAAATCCAGCATGACCTTCTCTGAAATGGGTAGTGAGGCGCGCATGCATGAGCAGGAGCAGAGGTGACAGCTCTGGTGAGGAAGGTCTGGAGTGGAGAGGTGTCCGGTACCAAAATTGCTGTGCCCCAATGGGTGGGAGACTTGCACAAAGAGATGCAGCAGATATGCGAGGAACTGGCCGAAACCAAAAAATCCCGGCCGTAGCTGTCAGTCTGCCTGAAACCCGAACAGGTCCTGCTCCTAGGCGAGAGATGAGAATGGGTCGCAGAGAAGGGCCCCTGTGTGTTTTAACTGTGGAGAATTAGGGCATGTGTCCTGGTGGTGAACGCGAAGGGGAAGAACTCTGCAACACCGGCCGTTAAACTAAGTGGCTCCAAGTCTAGGGGACGCCGCCCGGAGACTGTTTTGACAAAAAGGAGTACTAGAAGTCCCACCAATCTGGTGTCCGCGTGCCCCCAGGTATAGGCAGAAATGAACGGAGGAGCTGTACATTGTTTAGTCCGTGCAGACTCTAAGGTGAATGCGATGCCCGAAGCATACGTTCGCCGCCACTTTACTGAGGCCATGTGGCCTGAATGGGGACCAGTGATTAAGCTCACAGTGGCCAATCAGTTGCCCATTCCGGTCGCAGGGGTGGTCTGGATGAATATTGTGGTCTGTGGTAAAGACTTGGGACGCAAAGGGGTGGTGCTGACAGCTGGAGAAGTACATAAGGAGCATACCGTCACGTTGGGCATGAATGTGCTGAAGGAGTTTGGAAGCCTTCTTAATGATGAGTCCCCAGAAAGATTCCTGAGACAGTGGAGTACCCATACGCCACAGAGGAGGATCTTTCAGCAGCTGATTAGAGCGGCCCAAGCTCAGGAGACTTCCAGCGGTGGAAAGGCATTGGGAAAAAAATTACCCCTACTACATTCAATATAGTCCTACCGCCAGGCCAAACAGTGCTTATTCTCCCCGTTCGGGCCTGTTTTGCTCTGGAAGGAGTGGAAGTTCAGATCGAGCCGGGCTATCCCGACCTGCAGCCGTCAGGAATCCTTGTAGCATGGACATTGGCTACAGTGAAAGACTAGTGCGCTGCATAAGTTTAGGAGAGAAGGATGTCACTTTACCTCCCAGGAGTGAGGTGGCTCAAGTCATGTGCATGCCGGAGGAGTTAGTATCACCCCAGGCCATACAGCTTACCATCAAACAAGGGGATGATTACCGTGGACACAAAGTTATCCCCTGACCCGCGACATTTGCAAGAGGGTCGCCGGATTTTAGAACAAATGTGAGCCGAACTGACTGATCTTGCGCATCAGCAAATACAGCAGGTGGAGGCCCTGTTAGGGAAATATCAAGATGTTTTTGGAAAACATGAAGATGATTTTGGTTGCACCACGGCGACCAAACATGAGATACCCACTGGAAACACTGCACCCATGAGAGAACGGTACCGCAAGATTCTTCCTCAAATGTACCAGGAGATCAACGGAATGCTATCCCAGATGCATCAGAACGGGGTGATCCGAGAAAGCCAGAACCCCTGGACTTCCCCCATTGTGCTGGTATGAAAGAAAGTTGGGACATTACATTTCTGTGTAGACTATCGCAAGCTCAACGCCTGTACGGTGCGAGACGCGTACCAGCTGCCAAGGAATGACGAGTCCCTTTCCGCTTTGGGGAACGCTAAATACTTCTCCACTTTGGACCTCGCAAGTGGCTATTGGCAAGTGCCTATGTCTGAACAAGACCAAGCTAAGACAGCATTCATACTCCCCATGGGATTGTTTGAGTTTGACCGGATGCCATTTGGTCTAGCTAACGCTCCAGGCACGTTTCAGCGGCTCATGGAAAGATGCTTAGGGGATCTGAACTCCAAAGCCACCCTGATTTATCTGGACAACATCATCGTTTTTACTCCCTTGTTTGAAGAACATCTTCAGAGGCTGGAACAAGTGCTGAACCGTCTACAACAACATGGGCTAAAAGAGAAGCCTCAGAAGTGTCATCTGTTCTGCACTTAAATCGAGTACCTGGGGCATGTCGTCTCTGCAGAAGGAGTGAGGCCATCTCGAGAAAAGATTGCTGCGGTGTAGGATTGGCCGACTCCAAAGACCATGAAGGACGTGCTGGCTTTTCTGTGACTCACCGGATATTTCGTCAAGAATTTCACCCACATAGAGAATACGCTGCTGGAACTGTTAAAGGGAGTGACGGCGAGTGCAAAGAGCAGGGTCGTGCAATGGGGTAAAAAACAGGGGGAAGCATTGCAAGCTCTAAAACTGGCCCTGACAGAGGCACCTGTGCTGGCCTATGCCGATTTCACGCAGCCATTTATTCTGTACCCAAATGGGATTTTACACGGACTCGGAGCAGTGTTGTCCCAGATACAGAAGGAAAAGAGCGAGTGATCGCTTATGCCAGCCGGTCTCTACATGATTCCGAAAGGAACCCAGACAATTATAGTTCTTTTAAACTAGAGCTGTTGGCGTTGGTGTGGGCCATGATGGAGATGTTCTTTGAGTACTTGAAAAAGCAGCAACTGACAGCACTTCAGATGATAGGGATGCACACTCCAAAGTCCATAGACCCAATGAGGACGAATACTCACAACTAAAGAAAGGTGAGCAGCATCCAATCCAGGTGAAAAACGTAAAAAAGTTTTTTATTCTGCTATAAATATAATACAACGTTTCGACCAAAACCTGGTCTTTGTCATGTATACAGAGAAGTACAAATGGCCACCTTAAACAGTGTGGAGCTAGGTCTGCACCAATCACCATCAAGGAACAGCCTTTATTAAATACATGCAAATAACATGAGAAAACATCACAGTATGAGCAAAACATATCACATTGCTGCAATATTATTTTACAAAACACATTTGATAAATATTAATCCATCAAAGATTAAACACGCTATCTTAAAATACACCCCTTAAATATATATCCCAATCGTGTTCGGGCTATTCAGCTGCCAAGGTTACCCTTCACCAATCAGCACATTCCCACATGTCAACAACCCCTTCAGCCAATAATATAACAATATTGTATTGGCGCTTGAATATGAAAAAGGCTATCAGCGAAGTCCTCTGGGTACATACGCCACTCATGGTGTTCATCGGCTGCCCGGCGTGCGCATGCGCACAAGCCACCTCCGGCAAGCGGCCACATCAGATCACGTGATCGCATCACCGAGTGTGGCCTAATGCGCAAGCGCAAGCCACCTACACCGACAGACCGAATCACCTGAGTCAACCAACCAGGGCGCAAGGCAACACAGGTGCCCGCCTGCAATCCGAGGCGGGGCCACAGCAAACTATCGCCCAGCCACACCACCAGACCGCCCACAGCACATCCGCGCATCACGCACCCTAGTGAGAACCCAGAGCAACACCCAGCCATCTCCATGGCAACAGGGAAGCTATGGGACTACGTACTTATCGCAAACAAACATCACATAGCGGCTGTTCCCGTCAGTGATGAGCGGCGCGGTCTGCAGCTGCTCCCATCAGTGATGAACGGTGCGGTCTGCAGCTGTTCCCGTCCGTGATGAGCAGTGCGATCTGCGCCTACCCCGTCAGTGATGAGAGGTGCGGTAATGCGGCTGTTCCCGTCAGTGATGAGCAGCGCGGTCTGCAGCTGCTCCCGTCAGTGATGAGTGGTGCGGTCTGCAGCTGCTCCCGTCAGTGATGAGCGGCGCGGTCTGCAGCTGCTCCCGTCAGTGATGAACGGTGCGGTCTGCAGCTGCTCCCATCAGTGATGAGCGGCGCGGTCTGCAGCTGCTCCCGTCAGTGATGAGCGGTGCGGTCTGTGGCTGCTCCCGTCAGTGATGAGCGGTGCAGTTTGCGGCTGCTCCTATCAGCTGCTCCGCCCTCCTCTGCGCAGTGTGCAAATGAGCTGCAGCACTCATCTTTGGAGAAGCAGGTTCACTAAAGCTGGTTTCACATTTGCGGTTGTGTCCGCAGCGTTTATGCCGCATACTTCTGCATGTGTTGTGTTTTCATATCTTTAACATTAGGGACGCAGGTACATGCGATTGGATGCTTTTTGCCGCATTTGACGACGCATGCGTCGTTTCGATGTCTGCGGCTTGGCGCGGTAAATGCAACAT
Source organism: Ranitomeya imitator (assembly GCF_032444005.1). Taxonomy (NCBI): domain Eukaryota; kingdom Metazoa; phylum Chordata; class Amphibia; order Anura; family Dendrobatidae; genus Ranitomeya; species Ranitomeya imitator. The sequence goes on along the minus strand of NC_091284.1, from coordinate 847,353,891 downwards.
ATTGCAATTTTGGAGGCGTGAATTTGCCACCTAGAAACGTATGCAGTTGTTTGCGGAAGGAATGCGTCTAAAAAATGCATTTCAGTCTATGAGAACGCATGCCTTCACAAGGACACGCATTTGTTTGCGTTTGTGAACGCATGCGTTTTTCAAAAGTAAAGTGGTGCGGTCTGCGGCTGCTCCTGTCAGTGATGAGCAGTGCGGTCTGCGGCTGCTCCCATCAGTGATGAGCGATGCGGTCTGCGACTGCTCCCGTCAGTGATGAGCGGTGCGGTCTGCGGTTGCTCCCGTCAGTGATGAGCGGTGCGGTCTGCGGCTGCTTCCGTCAGTGATGAGCGGTGCGGTCTGCGGCTGCTCCCATCAGTGATGAGCGGTGCGGTCTACGGTTGCTCCCGTCAGTGATGAGCGGTGCGGTCTACGGTTGCTCCTGTCAGTGATGAGCGGTGCGGTCTGCGGCTGCTCCTGTCAGTGATGAGCAGTGCGGTCTGCGACTGCTCTAATTATACAAAAAAGGTTGCACTCTATCGTGCAAAAGCATGTCTAATATGAAATATATGAAATATGAATAGCAAAATGGCTTTTGAACATTAGGAAAATATTTAAGAGACGCTTTGCACAGAATTTGATATAATCAAATAGTGTGAGCCCATCAACCAATCGTCAAGGTGGTCTCATAAAACTGATGGGTCCCTGATCTCCCTGTCCAAATGTGAACACTTACCGAAGGCCAATGTCTGTATGCCTGGGTGAATGTGGACACCTCTGTTCAGCAAAGCCTACATATGGGTTGACCGGGACCAAGTGTGATGAGATGCAATTAAAAACCACATGGTGATGGGAGGAGTGCGCAGTCAGTCAGCTAACACAGAAATGACAGAAAAAAGACTCGCACATCCAAACTAGTGTGAATAGGTGCATACCAGGAGCAGCTACCTCCATACATAAATATACAAATTTGGCCTTCGGTAAGTGTTCACATTTGGACAGGGAGATCAGGGACCCATCAGTTTTATGAGACCACCTTGACGATTGGTTGATGGGCTCACACTATTTGATTATATCAAATTCTGTGCAAAGCGTCTCTTAAATATTTTCCTAATGTTCAAAAGCCATTTTGCTATTCATATTTCATATATTTCATATTAGACATGCTTTTGCACGATAGAGTGCAACCTTTTTTGTATATTTATGTATGGAGGTAGCTGCTCCTGGTATGCACCTATTCACACTAGTTTGGATGTGCGAGTCTTTTTTCTGTCATTTCTGCGACTGCTCTAGTCAGTGATGAGAGGTGCAGTCTGCGGCTGCTCCCGTCAGTGATGAGCGGTGCGGTCTGCGGCTGCTCCCGTCAGTGATGAGCGGTGCGGTCTGCGGCTGCTCCTGTCAGTGATGAGCAGTGCGGTCTGCGACTGCTCTAGTCAGTGATGAGAGGTGCAGTCTGCGGCTGCTCCTGTCAGAGATGAGCGGTGCGGTTTGTGGCTACTTCCGTCAGTGATGAGCAGTGCGATCTGCGCCTTCCCCGTCAGTGATGAGAGGTGCGGTAATGCGGCTGTTCCCGTCAGTGATGAGCAGCGCGGTCTGCAGCTGCTCCCGTCCGTGATGAGCAGTGCGATCTGCGCCTGCCCCGTCAGTGATGAGAGGTGCGGTAATGCGGCTGTTCCTGTCAGTGATGAGCAGCGCGGTCTGCAGCTGCTCCCGTCAGTGATGAGAGGTGCGGTCTGCGGCTGTTCCCGTCCGTGATGAGCGGCACGGTCTCCAGTTGCTCCCGTCAGTGATGAGTGGTGCGGTCTGCAGCTGCTCCCATCAGTGATGAGGTGCGGTCTGCGGCTGTTCCAGTCAGTGATGAGCGGTGCGGTCTGCGGCTGCTCCTGTCAGTGATGAGCGGTGCGGTCTTCGGCTGCTCCCGTCAGTGATGAGCGGTGCGGTCTTTGGCTGCTCCCGTCAGCGATGAGCGGTGCAGTTTGCGGCTGCTCCTATCAGCTGCTCCGCCCTCCTCTGCGCAGTGTGCAAATGAGCTGCAGCACTCATCTTTGGAGAAGCAGGTTCACTAAAGCTGGTTTCACATTTGCGGTTGTGTCCGCAGCGTTTATGCCGCATACTTCTGCATGTGTTGTGTTTTCATATCTTTAACATTAGGGGCGCAGGTACATGCGATTGGATGCTTTTTGCCGCATTTGACGACGCATGCGTCGTTTCGTTGTCTGCGGCTTGGCGCGGTAAACGCAACATATTGCAATTTTGGAGGCGTGAATTTGCCACCTAGAAACGTATGCAGTTGTTTGCGGAAGGAATGCGTCGAAAAAATGCATTTCAGTCTATGAGAACGCATGCCTTTGCAAGGACACGCATTTGTTTGCGTTTGTGAACGCATGCGTTTTTCAAAAGTAAAGCGGTGCGGTCTGCGGCTGCTCCCGTCAGTGATGAGCGGTGCGGTCTGCAGCTGCTCCCATCAGTGAGAGTTGGCCACAGCGGGTTATGCTGGTAATCTGGCAATGGGTGTGCAACTGGTTCATCCAGTTCAATGTTGGGTCGCTCCTTAGCCATTATGTAATTGTGGAGAACCGCACAGGCTTTGACAACCTTTGACTGTCTCCATTTTTAGATTAATGGCTGTGCCAAGAATGCGCCATTTTAAGACCAGAATCCCAAAGGTACACTCAACAGTTCTTCGGGCCCTGGTCAGTCTGTAGTTAAAAATCCTTCTAGTGTGGTTCAAGTCCCGACTGGAATATGGCTTCAGTAGGTTTTCACACATCTGAAAGGCCTCATCCCAAACCATAACAAATGGCATCGGTGGGCCTTGAGTGTTGGGGAGAGGTCGTGGTAGGGGAAAATTAACCCCTTCACGACCTGCGCCGTACTATTACAGCAGAGGTCGGATCCCCTGCTTTGATGTGTGTTCCAGCGGTGAGCCCGCATCAAAGAAGAAAAACATTAGACTTGAACAAAGAAGACCCAGGAAAACATACTCAGATGGGAGGTAAGAACATTTCTAAAGCAATCCACAGCGAGGAGATTGGAACAAAACAAAATCCTCTAAACTGCATGCTCGCAAACGCCAGAAGCCTGACAAACAAGATGGAAGAACTAGAAGCAGAAATATCTACAGGTAACTTTGACATAGTGGGAATAACCGAGACATGGTTAGATGAAAGCTATGACTGGGCAGTTAACTTACAGGGTTACAGTCTGTTTAGAAAGGATCGTAAAAATCGGAGAGGAGGAGGGGTTTGTCTCTATGTAAAGTCTTGTCTAAAGTCCACTTTAAGGGAGGATATTAGCGAAGGAAATGAGAATGTCGAGTCCATATGGGTCGAAATTCATGGAGGGAAAAATGGTAACAAAATTCTCATTGGGGTCTGTTACAAACCCCCAAATATAACAGAAACCATGGAAAGTCTACTTCTAAAACAGATAGATGAAGCTGCAACCCATAATGAGGTCCTGGTTATGGGGGACTTTAACTACCCGGATATTAACTGGGAAAGTGAAATCTGTGAAACCCATAAAGGCAACAGGTTTCTGCTAATAACCAAGAAAAATTATCTTTCACAATTGGTGCAGAATCCAACCAGAGGAGCAGCACTTTTAGACCTAATACTATCTAATAGACCTGACAGAATAACAAATCTGCAGGTGGTTGGGCATTTAGGAAATAGCGACCACAATATTGTGCAGTTTCACCTGTCTTTCACTAGGGGGACTTGTCAGGGAGTCACAAAAACATTGAACTTTAGGAAGGCAAAGTTTGAACAGCTTAGAGATGCCCTTAATCTGGTAGACTGGGACAATATCCTCAGAAATAAGAATACAGATAATAAATGGGAAATGTTTAAGAACATCCTAAATAGGCAGTGTAAGCGGTTTATACCTTGTGGGAATAAAAGGACTAGAAATAGGAAAAACCCAATGTGGCTAAACAAAGAAGTAAGACAGGCAATTAACAGTAAAAAGAAAGCATTTGCACTACTAAAGCAGGATGGCACCATTGAAGCTCTAAAAAACTATAGGGAGAAAAATACTTTATCTAAAAAACTAATTAAAGCTGCCAAAAAGGAAACAGAGAAGCACATTGCTAAGGAGAGTAAAACTAATCCCAAACTGTTCTTCAACTATATCAATAGTAAAAGAATAAAAACTGAAAATGTAGGCCCCTTAAAAAATAGTGAGGAAAGAATGGTTGTAGATGACGAGGAAAAAGCTAACATATTAAACACCTTCTTCTCCACGGTATTCACGGTGGAAAATGAAATGCTAGGTGAAATCCCAAGAAACAATGAAAACCCTATATTAAGGGTCACCAATCTAACCCAAGAAGAGGTGCGAAACCGGCTAAATAAGATTAAAATAGATAAATCTCCGGGTCCGGATGGCATACACCCACGAGTACTAAGAGAACTAAGTAATGTAATAGATAAACCATTATTTCTTATTTTTAGTGACTCTATAGCGACAGGGTCTGTTCCGCAGGACTGGCGCATAGCAAATGTGGTGCCAATATTCAAAAAGGGCTCTAAAAGTGAACCTGGAAATTATAGGCCAGTAAGTCTAACCTCTATTGTTGGTAAAATATTTGAAGGGTTTCTGAGGGATGTTATTCTGGATTATCTCAATGAGAATAACTGTTTAACTCCATATCAGCATGGGTTTATGAGAAATCGCTCCTGTCAAACCAATCTAATCAGTTTTTATGAAGAGGTAAGCTATAGGCTGGACCACGGTGAGTCATTGGACGTGGTATATCTCGATTTTTCCAAAGCGTTTGATACCGTGCCGCACAAGAGGTTGGTACACAAAATGAGAATGCTTGGTCTGGGGGAAATTGTGTGTAAATGGGTTAGTAACTGGCTTAGTGATAGAAAGCAGAGGGTGGTTATAAATGGTATAGTCTCTAACTGGGTCGCTGTGACCAGTGGGGTACCGCAGGGGTCAGTATTGGGACCTGTTCTCTTCAACATATTCATTAATGATCTGGTAGAAGGTTTACACAGTAAAATATCGATATTTGCAGATGATACAAAACTATGTAAAGCAGTTAATACAAGAGAAGATAGTATTCTGCTACAGATGGATCTGGATAAGTTGGAAACTTGGGCTGAAAGGTGGCAGATGAGGTTTAACAATGATAAATGTAAGGTTATACACATGGGAAGAAGGAATCAATATCACCATTACACACTGAATGGGAAACCACTGGGTAAATCTGACAGGGAGAAGGACTTGGGGATCCTAGTTAATGATAAACTTACCTGGAGCAGCCAGTGCCAGGCAGCAGCTGCCAAGGCAAACAGGATCATGGGGTGCATTAAAAGAGGTCTGGATACACATGATGAGAGCATTATACTGCCTCTGTACAAATCCCTAGTTAGACCGCACATGGAGTACTGTGTCCAGTTTTGGGCACCGGTGCTCAGGAAGGATATAATGGAACTAGAGAGAGTACAAAGGAGGGCAACAAAATTAATAAAGGGGATGGGAGAACTACAATACCCAGATAGATTAGCGAAATTAGGATTATTTAGTCTAGAAAAAAGACGACTGAGGGGCGATCTAATAACCATGTATAAGTATATAAGGGGACAATACAAATATCTCGCTGAGGATCTGTTTATACCAAGGAAGGTGACGGGCACAAGGGGGCATTCTTTGCGTCTGGAGGAGAGAAGGTTTTTCCACCAACATAGAAGAGGATTCTTTACTGTTAGGGCAGTGAGAATCTGGAATTGCTTGCCTGAGGAGGTGGTGATGGCGAACTCAGTCGAGGGGTTCAAGAGAGGCCTGGATGTCTTCCTGGAGCAGAACAATATTGTATCATACAATTATTAGGTTCTGTAGAAGGACGTAGATCTGGGGATTTATTATGATGGAATATAGGCTGAACTGGATGGACAAATGTCTTTTTTCAGCCTTACTAACTATGTTACTATGTTACTATGTAAAGCTGGGACATGTCAGCTGTTTTGAACAGCTGACATGTACCCGCAATGGCGGCGGGTGAAATCGCGATTCACCCGCTGCTATTAACTAGTTAACTGCCGCTGTCAAATGCTGACAGAGGCATTTAACTACCGCTTCCGGCCATCGGGACGGAAATGAGCGCATCGCCGACCCCCGTCACATGATGGGGGTCAGCGATGCGTCGGCATGACAACCTGAGGTCTCCTTGAGACTTCTATGGTTATCGATGTGCCACCCTATGTTCGGCGCTCATAGCAATGCAGTAAATCTACTACATAGGGGCGATCTGACTATTGCTCCTATGTAGTAGAGCCAATCGAGTTGTGCCAACTTGCAGCCTCCCATGGAGGCTATTGAAGCATGGCAAAAGTAAAAAAAAAAATGTTTTAAAAAATATGAAAAAAAAAAATATAAACGTTTAAATCACCCCCCTTTCGCCCCATTCAAAACAATAAAAAAAAAACAACCAAACCTACACATATTTGGTATCGCCGCGTTCAGAATCGCCTGATCGATCAATAAAAAAAAAGGATTAACCTGATCGCTAAACGGCGTAGCAAGAAAAAAATTTGAAACGCAAGAATTATGTTTTTGGTCACCATGACATATTATTAAAATGTAATAACGTAAGATAAAAAGAACGTATCTGCACTAAAATGGTATCATTAAAAACGTCAGCTCGGCACGCAAAAAATAAGCCCTCACCCAACCTCAGGTCACAAAAAATGGAGACGCTACGGGTATCAGAATATGGCACAATTTTTTTATTTTTTTTTAGCAAAATTTGAATTTTTTTTTTCACTACTTACATAAAACATAACCTAGACATGTTTGGTGTCTATGAAGTCATAATGACCTGGAGAATCAAAATGGCAGCTCAGTTTTAGCATTTAGTGAACCTAGCAAAAAAGCCAAACATAAAAACAAGTGTGGGACTGCACTTTTTTTGCAATTTCATCGCATTTGGAATTTTTTTCCCGGTTTCTAGTACACAACATGCTAAAACCAATAATGTCGTTCAAAATTGCAACTTTTCCCGCAAAAAAAAGAAGCCCTCACATGGCCAAATTGACGGAAAAATAAAAAGTTAAGGCTCTGGGAAGGTGTTAAAATGTTTGCCATCCAAACATCGGCCCATATCCGAGTTCTTGAAAGTCTGGGAGTCATTGCCACAGCCACAAGCTCCAATGTCCACGGCGATGAAGCGACGGTCTGCATCTGCTATTGCCATCAGCACTACAGAGTTAAAGTACTCCGAGCCAGATCGGTAATCTGTATGTGCTTTCCATCCACTGCTCCATCCACAGTTGGGGAAATGACAGCGGTAATTTCCAGCCACATTTCCGCGGTGGGTAGGGGGATAAATTCATCCTGGAGAATGTTCCACAAAGCCCGACAGTTGTCCGCAACTATTCCGGACAGGGTGGAAATTCCAAGCCGGTACTGAAAATGGAGCAATGATAAGCTCTCTCCGGTAGCCAGGAATCTGAGAAAAAAGAAATAAATAAATTACAAAAAAAAACACATAGAGGAAAATACAAATAATACATGGCAGACCAATAATAATTACGACTGGCATTTGTTTAGAATTGTTATGTACCTTAATGTAACCAGCAGATGTTCCTCTGCAGGAATCGCTCTACGGAGCTGGGTGTCCTGTCTCCGGATGGCTCCTTGGACACGATCAAGCAATTCCTGGAAAGGTCTCTTGAGACATCCCGGTATATTCCGGGAATTTCTCCGGGTTGGCATTGAGCTCACTGTAAAGGGTGTGATAGGCTCCACGGCTCTCCCGAACTTCGATAATGGGGTGTCACCAAAAACGCCGAGTTCTTCTGTCGTTCTCTATTTCTGTCTTTCTCACAAGCAAACGCACAGGCAAGAAACAGCTTGATGCTTAAATCCAGGTTGAAATAAAAGCTCTCCATGCAAAGATCCATCGTGACGCAGGATACAGGAGCAAAATCTGAAGAATTCAGCTGTCCTAGGGTCTATATATACAGTACAGACCAAAAGCTTCTCATTTAAAGATTTTTCTGTATTTTCATGACTATGAAAATTGTACATTCACACTGAAGGCATCAAAACTATGAATTAACACATGTGGAATTATATACTTAACAAAAAAGTGTGAAACAACTGAAAACGCTAGTGCATGCCCTTATCATCTCCCGCCTCGACTACTGCAACCTCCTACTCTCTGGACTCCCCTCTAGCACTCTGGCACCACTCCAATCCATCCTACACTCTGCTGCCCGACTAATCCACCTGTCCCCCCGCTATTCCCCAGCCTCTCCCCTGTGTCAAGCCCTTCACTGGCTTCCTATCGCCCAGAGACTCCAGTTCAAAACCCTCACACTGACATACAAAGCCATCCACAACCTGTCTCCTCCATACATCTGTGACATGGTCTCCCGGTACCTACCTACACGCGACCTCCGATCCTCCCAAGACCTTCTTCTCTACTCCCCTCTCATCTCTTCTTCCCATAACCGCATCCAAGACTTCTCCCGTGCTTCCCCCATACTCTGGAACTCTCTACCCCAACACATCAGACTCTCGCCTAACATAGAAACCTTCAAAAAGAACCTGAAGACCCACCTCTTCCGACAAGCCTACAGCCTGCAGTGATCCTCAACCTACTGAACAGCCGCGCAACCTGCCCTACCCTCTCCTAGTGTATCCTCACCCACCCCCTGCAGACTGTGAGCCCTCGCGGGCAGGGTCCTCCCTCCTTATGTACTCGTGTGCCTTGTTATCTGCTCATGTTTAATGTATTTGTCTATATTTGCCCCGTATTCACATGTAAAGCGCCATGGAATAAATGGCGCTATAAAAATGTATAATAATAATAATAATAATAATAAATTATGTCTTATATTCTAGGTTCTTCAAAGTAGCCACCTTGTGCTTTGATGACTGCTTTGCACACTCTTGGCATTCTCTTGATGAGCTTCAAGAAGTAGTCACTGGGAATGGTTTTCACTTCACAGGTGTGCCCTGTCAGGTTTAATAAGTGGGATTTCTTGCCTTATAAATGGTGTTGGGACCATCAGTTGTGTTGAGCAGAAGTCTGGTGGATACACAGCTGATAGTCCTACTGAATAGACTGTTAGAATTTGTATTATGGCAAGAAAAAAGCAGCTAAGTAAAGAAAAACGAGTGGCCATCATTACTTTAAGAAATGAAGGTCAGTCAGTCCAAAAAAGTGGGAAAACTTTGAAAGTGTCCCCAAGTGCAGTGGCAAAAAGCATCAAGCGCTACAAAGAAACTGGCTCACGAGGACCGCCCCAGGAAAGGAAGACCAAGAGTCACCTCTGCTTCTGAGGATAAGTTTATCCGAGTCACCAGCCTCAGAAATCGCAGGTTAACAGCAGCTCAGATTAGAGACCAGGTCAATGCCACACAGAGTTCTAGCAGCAGACACATCTCTACAACAACTGTTAAGAGGAGACTTTGTGCAGCAGGCCTTCATGGTAAAATAGCTGCTAGGAAACCACTGCTAAAGACAGGCAACAAGCAGAAGAGACTTGTTTGGGCTAAAGAACACAAGGAATGGACATTAGACCAGTGGAAATCTGTGCTTTGGTCTGATGGGTCCAAATTTGAGATCTTTGGTTCCAACCACCGTGTCTTTGTGGTGAACGGATGGACTCTACATGCCTGGTTCCCTGTTGTGGATTCTGGTTTTGGGCTCCCTCTGGTGGTTACTGATGGTACTGGGTGACTTGTGTTTTCTGCGGTCTCTGGTGTCCACCTGTTCTATCAGGATATGGGAGTTTCCTATTTAACCTGGCTTTCTTGTCATTTCCTCGCCGGCTATCAATGTAATCAGTGTGTCTTGTTACCTCTGCTTCCCGCTTCTGTAATCTTCAGGACAAGCTAAGTTTTTGATTTTCCTGTTCCACGTTTTGCTTAATTTTTGTCTTAGTCCAGCTTGCAGATATGTGATTCCTTGCTGCTGGTTGCTCTAGTGGGCTGATATTACTCCTCATGTTCCATGAGTTGGCACATGAGTTCAAGTAATTTCAGGATGGTTTTTTTGTAGGGTTTTTTCACTTTTGTATCCTCTGCTATCTAGCTTTAGCGGGCCTCATTTTGCTGAATCTGTTTTCATAACTACGTATGTGCTTTCCTCTCATTTCACCGTCATTACATGTGGGGGGCTGCTATTTCTGTGGGGTGTTTCTCTGGAGGCAAGAGAGGTCTGTGTTTCTTCTAATAGGGGAAGTTAGTCCTTCGGCTGGCGCGAGACGTCTAGGAATCATCGTAGGCACGTTCCCCGGCTACAGCTAGTTGTGTGTTTAGGTTCAGGATCGCGGTCAGCTCAGTTTCCATCACCCTACAGCTTGTTTTGTTTTTTGTGCTTGTCCTTTTGTGATCCCCTGCCATTGGGATCATGACAGTTCCCATCGTGAAGCATGGAGGAGATGGTGTGATGGTGTGGGGGGGGCTTTGCTGGTGACACTGTTGGGGATTTATTCAAAATTGAAAGCATACTGAACCAGCATGGCTACCACAGCATCTTGCAGCGGCATGCTATTCCATCCGGTTTGCATTTACTTGGACCATCATTTATTTTTCAACAGGACAATGACCCCAAACACCTCCAGGCTGTGTAAGGGCTATTTGACCAAGAAGGAGAGTGCTGGGGGGCTACACCAGATGACCTGGCCTCCACAGTCACCAGACCTGAACCCAATCGAGATGGTTTGGGGTGAGCTGGACGCAGAGTGAAGGCAAAAGGACCAACAAGTGCTAAGCATCTCTGGGAACTCCTTCAAGATTGTTGGAAGACCATTCCCGGTGACTACCTCTTGGAGCTCATCAAGAGAATGCCAAGAGTGTGCAAAGCAGTCATCAAAGCAAAAGGTGGCTACTGTGAAGAACCTAGAATATAAGACATAATTTCAGATGTTTCACACTTTTTTGTTAAGTCTATAATTCCACATGTGATAATTCATAGTTTTGATGCCTTCAGTGAGAATTTACAATTTTCAGTCATGAAAATACAGAAAAATCTTCTAATGAGAAGGTGTGTCCAAACTTTTGCTCTGTCCTGTAGAAATCCCATAACACACGCCGTCTGTCGTCACATTAGCGCTGTCTGCTTATCTAGTGTTTTGTCCTGTAAAATTTTGCACCATGCGCACAGAAAACGCATGAACAGGCATGCAAACGCTGCGGGGTTTTTACCGCATGGGTAACCGCGGCGTTTGCATGCGGTAATCGTGCGTTACAGGTTGCGGTAGATTCGCTGCGGATCCAACCCCAAATGTGAAAGTAACGCGACCATGTGCGCACGGCTCCGGCTCTGTGGGACAGGACGGCATCACACGGTTACCATGGAAATGCGGGGGAACCGGGCTGCTACTAAGGGTGAGTCCGCCAAGAAATGCAGCCTAGGAGACTTGTTCACACAGCAGCGGCCAGCAGGAAAACCGCCCGACGAGTTACCACAGTCCGCCCTCTAATTACCTCTCCCCCTACCAGGCTTCTCTGTGGTCGCGTCCGAGCACAGAAAGTCACATGACCGTCCAACCTGTCATGGCCCGGTCACATGACGATGACGTCACACAGGTCCTTGTCCACATGAAGTGGAGATCTGCGGAGAAGAAGTGACCGAGCAGGAGCGGAGTAGACGGGGTGAGCGGAGTGTACGGGGTGTGGGGGGGGTACACAGCGTATATACGGGGTGTGGGGGGAGTATACGGGGTGTGGGGGGGGTACACAGTGTATATACGGGGTGTGGGGGGAGTACACAGTGTATATACGGGGTGTGGGGGGGGGTACACAGTGTATATACGGGGTGTGGGGGGAGTACACAGTGTATATACGGGGTGTGGGGGGGGGTACACAGTGTATATACGGGGTGAGCGGAGTGTACGGGGTGTGGGGGGAGTACACAGTGTGTATATACGGGGTGAGCGGAGTATACGGGGTGTGGGGGGGTACACAGTGTATATACGGGGTGTGGGGGGGGTACACAGTGTATATACGGGGTGAGCGGAGTGTACGGGGTGTGGGGGGAGTACACAGTGTGTATATACGGGGTGAGCGGAGTATACGGGGTGTGGGGGGGTACACAGTGTATATACGGGGTGAGCGGAGTGTACGGGGTGTGGGGGGGGTACACAGTGTATATACGGGGTGAGCGGGGTGTGGGGGGGGTACACAGTGTATATACGGGGTGAGCGGAGTATACGGGGTGTGGGGGGAGTACACAGTGTATATACGGGGTGAGCGGAGTATACGAGGTGTGGGGGGGGTACACAGTGTATATACGGGGTGAGCGGAGTGTACGGGGTGTGGGGGGGGTACACAGTGTATATACGGGGTGAGCGGAGTATACGAGGTGTGGGGGGGGTACACAGTGTATATACGGGGTGAGCGGAGTATACGGGGTGTGGGGAGGGGGGTACACAGTGTATATACGGGGTGAGCGGAGTGTACGGGGTGTGGGGGGGGTACACAGTGTATATACGGGGTGTGGGGGGAGTGTACAGGGTGTGGGGGGGGGGTACACAGTGTATATACGGGGTGAGCGGAGTGTACGGGGTGTGGGGGGGGTACACAGTGTATATACGGGGTGTGGGGGGAGTGTACAGGGTGTGGGGGGGGTACACAGTGTATATACGGGGTGAGCGGAGTGTACAGGGTGTGGGGGGGGAGTACACAGTGTATATACGGGGTGAGCGGAGTATACGGGGTGTGGGGGGGGGAGTACACAGTGTATATACGGGGTGTGGGGGGAGTATACGGGGTGTAGGGGGAGTACACAGTGTATATACGGGGTGTGGGGGGAGTATACGGGGTGTAGGGGGAGTACACAGTGTATATACGGGGTGAGCGGAGTGTACGGGGTGTGGGGGGAGTACACAGTGTATATACGGGGTGTGGGGGGAGTGTACAGGGTGTGGGGGGGGAGTACACAGTGTATATACGGGGTGTGGGGGGAGTATACGGGGTGTGGGGGGAGTACACAGTGTATATACGGGGTGTGGGGGGAGTACACAGTGTATATACGGGGTGAGCGGAGTGTACGGGGTGTGGGGGGAGTACACAGTGTATATACGGGGTGTGGGGGGAGTGTACAGGGTGTGGGGGGGGTACACAGTGTATATACGGGGTGAGCGGAGTGTACAGGGTGTGGGGGGAGTACACAGTGTATATACGGGGTGTGGGGGGAGTGTACAGGGTGTGGGGGGGGTACACAGTGTATATACGGGGTGAGCGGAGTGTACGGGGTGAGCGGAGTGTACGGGGTGTGGGGGGGGAGTACACACTGTATATACGGGGTGTGGGGGGAGTATACGGGGTGTAGGGGGAGTACACAGTGTATATACGGGGTGAGCGGAGTATACAGGGTGTGGGGGGAGTACACAGTGTATATACGGGGTGTGGGGGGAGTGTACAGGGTGTGGGGGGGGTACACAGTGTATATACGGGGTGTGGGGGGAGTGTACAGGGTGTGGGGGGGGGTACACAGTGTATATACGGGGTGAGCGGAGTGTACGGGGTGAGCGGAGTGTACGGGGTGTGGGGGGGGAGTACACACTGTATATACGGGGTGTGGGGGGAGTATACGGGGTGTAGGGGGAGTACACAGTGTATATACGGGGTGAGCGGAGTGTACAGGGTGTGGGGGGAGTACACAGTGTATATACGGGGTGTGGGGGGAGTGTACAGGGTGTGGGGGGGGTACACAGTGTATATACGGGGTGAGCGGAGTGTACGGGGTGAGCGGAGTGTACGGGGTGTGGGGGGGGAGTACACACTGTATATACGGGGTGTGGGGGGAGTATACGGGGTGTAGGGGGAGTACACAGTGTATATACGGGGTGAGCGGAGTGTACAGGGTGTGGGGGGAGTACACAGTGTATATACGGGGTGAGCGGAGTATACAGGGTGTGGGGGGAGTACACAGTGTATATACGGGGTGTGGGGGGAGTGTACAGGGTGTGGGGGGGGTACACAGTGTATATACGGGGTGTGGGGGGAGTGTACAGTGTATATACGGGGTGTGGGGGGAGTGTACAGGGTGTGGGGGGGTACACAGTGTATATACGGGGTGAGCGGAGTGTACGGGGTGTGGGGGGGGGTACACAGTGTGTATACGGGGTGAGCGGAGTGTACAGGGTGTGGGGGGGTACACAGTGTATATACGGGGTGAGCGGAGTGTACGGGGTGAGCGGAGTATACGGGGTGTGGGGGGAGTACACAGTGTATATACGGGGTGTGGGGGGAGTACACAGTGTATATACAGTGTGAGCAGAGTATACGGGGTGTGGGGGGAGTACACAGTGTATATACGGGGTGAGCGGGGTGTGGGGGGAGTACACAGTGTATATACGGGGTGAGCGGAGTATACGGGGTGTGGGGGGAGTACACAGTGTATATACGGGGTGAGCGGAGTATACGGGGTGTGGGGGGAGTACACAGTGTATATACGGGGTGAGCGGAGTATACGGGGTGTGGGGGGAGTACACAGTGTATATACGGGGTGAGCGGAGTATACGGGGTGTGGGGGGAGTACACAGTGTATATACGGGGTGAGCGGAGTATACGGGGTGTGGGGGGAGTACACAGTGTATATACGGGGTGAGCGGAGTATACGGGGTGTGGGGGGAGTACACAGTGTATATACGGGGTGAGCGGAGTATACGGGGTGTGGGGGGAGTACACAGTGTATATACGGGGTGAGCGGAGTATACGGGGTGTGGGGGGAGTACACAGTGTATATACGGGGTGAGCGGAGTATACGGGGTGTGGGGGGAGTACACAGTGTATATACGGGGTGAGCGGAGTATACGGGGTGTGGGGGGAGTACACAGTGTATATACGGGGTGAGCGGAGTATACGGGGTGTGGGGGGAGTACACAGTGTATATACGGGGTGAGCGGAGTATACGGGGTGTGGGGGGAGTACACAGTGTATATACGGGGTGAGCGGAGTATACGGGGTGTGGGGGGAGTACACAGTGTATATACGGGGTGAGCGGAGTATACGGGGTGTGGGGGGAGTACACAGTGTATATGCGGGTTGAGCGGAGTATACGGGGTGTGGGGGGAGTACACAGTGTATATACAGTGTGAGCGGACTATACGGGGTGTGGGGGGAGTACACAGTGTATATACGGGGTGAGCGGAGTATACGGGGTGTGGGGGGAGTACACAGTGTATATGCGGGGTGAGCGGAGTATACGGGGTGTGGGGGGAGTACACAGTGTATATACAGTGTGAGCGGAGTATACGGGGTGTGGGGGGAGTACACAGTGTATATACGGGGTGAGCGGAGTATACGGGGTGTGGGGGGAGTACACAGTGTATATACAGTGTGAGCGGAGTATACGGGGTGTGGGGGGAGTACACAGTGTATATACGGGGTGAGCGGAGTATACGGGGTGTGGGGGGAGTACACAGTGTATATACGGGGTGAGCGGAGTATACGGGGTGTGGGGGGGGTACACAGTGTATATACGGGGTGAGCGGAGTGTACGGGGTGTGGGGGGGTACACAGTGTATATGCGGAGTATACGGGGTGTGGGGGGAGTACACAGTGTGTATACGGGGTGAGCGGAGTATACGGGGTGTGGGGGGGGTACACAGTGTATATACGGGGTGAGCGGAGTGTACGGGGTGTGGGGGGGTACACAGTGTATATGCGGAGTATACGGGGTGTGGGGGGAGTACACAGTGTGTATACGGGGTGAGCGGAGTATACGGGGTGTGGGGGGAGTACACAGTGTATATACGGGGTGAGCGGAGTATACGGGGTGTGGGGGGAGTACACAGTGTATATACGGGGTGAGCGGAGTATACGGGGTGTGGGGGGGTACACAGTGTATATACGGGGTGAGCGGAGTGTACGGGGTGTGGGGGGGTACACAGTGTATATGCGGAGTATACGGGGTGTGGGGGGAGTACACAGTGTGTATACGGGGTGAGCGGAGTATACGGGGTGTGGGGGGGTACACAGTGTATATACGGGGTGAGCGGAGTATACGGGGTGTGGGGGGAGTACACAGTGTGTATACGGGGTGAGCGGAGTGTACGGGGTGTGGGGGGAGTACACAGTGTATATACGGGGTGAGCGGAGTGTACGGGGTGAGCGGAGTATACAGGGTGTGGGGGGGGTACACAGTGTATATACGGAGTGAGCGGAGTATACGGGGTGTGGGGGGAGTACACAGTGTATATACGGGGTGTGGGGGGAGTATACGGGGTGTGGGGGGAGTACACAGTGTATATACAGTGTGAGCGGAGTATACGGGGTGTGGGGGGAGTACACAGTGTATATACAGTGTGAGCGGAGTATACGGGGTGTGGGGGGGTACACAGTGTATATACGGGGTGAGCGGAGTATACGGGGTGTGGGGGGAGTACACAGTGTATATACAGTGTGAGCGGAGTATACGGGGTGTGGGGGGAGTACACAGTGTATATACGGGGTGAGCGGAGTATACGGGGTGTGGGGGGAGTACACAGTGTATATACAGTGTGAGCGGAGTATACGGGGTGTGGGGGGAGTACACAGTGTATATACGGGGTGAGCGGAGTATACGGGGTGTGGGGGGAGTACACAGTGTATATACGGGGTGAGCGGAGTATACGGGGTGTGGGGGGGGTACACAGTGTATATACGGGGTGAGCGGAGTGTACGGGGTGTGGGGGGGTACACAGTGTATATGCGGGGTGAGCGGAGTATACGGGGTGTGGGGGGAGTACACAGTGTGTATACGGGGTGAGCGGAGTATACGGGGTGTGGGGGGGTACACAGTGTATATACGGGGTGAGCGGAGTATACGGGGTGTGGGGGGAGTACACAGTGTGTATACGGGGTGAGCGGAGTGTACGGGGTGTGGGGGGAGTACACAGTGTGTATACGGGGTGAGCGGAGTATACGGGGTGTGGGGGGGTACACAGTGTATATACGGGGTGAGCGGAGTATACGGGGTGTGGGGGGGGTACACAGTGTATATACGGGGTGAGCGGAGTGTACGGGGTGTGGGGGGGGTACACAGTGTGTATACGGGGTGAGCGGAGTATACGGGGTGTGGGGGGGTACACAGTGTATATACGGGGTGAGCGGAGTATACGGGGTGTGGGGGGGGTACACAGTGTATATACGGGGTGAGCGGAGTGTACGGGGTGTGGGGGGGGTACACAGTGTATATGCGGGGTGAGCGGAGTATACAGGGTGTGGGGGGAGTACACAGTGTGTATACGGGGTGAGCGGAGTATACGGGGTGTGGGGGGGGGGTACACAGTGTATATACGGGGTGAGCTGAGTATACGGGGTGTGGGGGGGGTACACAGTGTATATACGGGGTGAGCGGAGTGTACGGGGTGTGGGGGGGGTACACAGTGTATATACGGGGTGAGCGGAGTATACGGGGTGTGGGGGGGTACACAGTGTATATACGGGGTGAGCGGAGTGTACGGGGTGTGGGGGGGGTACACAGTGTATATGCGGGGTGAGCGGAGTATACAGGGTGTGGGGGGAGTACACAGTGTATATACGGGGTGAGCGGAGTATACGGGGTGTGGGGGGGGTACACAGTGTATATACGGGGTGAGCGGAGTGTACGGGGTGTGGGGGGGGTACACAGTGTATATGCGGGGTGAGCGGAGTATACAGGGTGTGGGGGGAGTACACAGTGTGTATACGGGGTGAGCGGAGTATACGGGGTGTGGGGGGAGTACACAGTGTATATGCGGGGTGAGCGGAGTATACGGGGTGTGGGGGGAGTACACAGTGTATATACAGTGTGAGCGGAGTATACGGGGTGTGGGGGGAGTACACAGTGTATATACGGGGTGAGCGGAGTATACGGGGTGTGGGGGGAGTACACAGTGTATATACAGTGTGAGCGGAGTATACGGGGTGTGGGGGGAGTACACAGTGTATATACGGGGTGAGCGGAGTATACGGGGTGTGGGGGGAGTACACAGTGTATATACGGGGTGAGCGGAGTATACGGGGTGTGGGGGGGGTACACAGTGTATATACGGGGTGAGCGGAGTGTACGGGGTGTGGGGGGGTACACAGTGTATATGCGGGGTGAGCGGAGTATACGGGGTGTGGGGGGAGTACACAGTGTGTATACGGGGTGAGCGGAGTATACGGGGTGTGGGGGGGTACACAGTGTATATACGGGGTGAGCGGAGTATACGGGGTGTGGGGGGAGTACACAGTGTGTATACGGGGTGAGCGGAGTGTACGGGGTGTGGGGGGAGTACACAGTGTATATACGGGGTGAGCGGAGTGTACGGGGTGAGCGGAGTATACAGGGTGTGGGGGGGGGGTACACAGTGTGTATACGGGGTGAGCGGAGTATACGGGGTGTGGGGGGAGTACACAGTGTATATACGGGGTGAGCGGAGTGTACGGGGTGAGCGGAGTATACAGGGTGTGGGGGGGGGTACACAGTGTATATACGGAGTGAGCGGAGTATACGGGGTGTGGGGGGAGTACACAGTGTATATACGGGGTGTGGGGGGAGTATACGGGGTGTGGGGGGAGTACACAGTGTATATACAGTGTGAGCGGAGTATACGGGGTGTGAGGGGAGTACACAGTGTATATACAGTGTGAGCGGAGTATACGGGGTGTGGGGGGGTACACAGTGTATATACGGGGTGAGCGGAGTATACGGGGTGTGGGGGGAGTACACAGTGTATATACAGTGTGAGCGGAGTATACGGGGTGTGGGGGGAGTACACAGTGTATATACGGGGTGAGCGGAGTATACGGGGTGTGGGGGGAGTACACAGTGTATATACAGTGTGAGCGGAGTATACGGGGTGTGGGGGGAGTACACAGTGTATATACGGGGTGAGCGGAGTATACGGGGTGTGGGGGGAGTACACAGTGTATATACGGGGTGAGCGGAGTATACGGGGTGTGGGGGGGGTACACAGTGTATATACGGGGTGAGCGGAGTGTACGGGGTGTGGGGGGGTACACAGTGTATATGCGGGGTGAGCGGAGTATACGGGGTGTGGGGGGAGTACACAGTGTGTATACGGGGTGAGCGGAGTATACGGGGTGTGGGGGGGTACACAGTGTATATACGGGGTGAGCGGAGTATACGGGGTGTGGGGGGAGTACACAGTGTGTATACGGGGTGAGCGGAGTGTACGGGGTGTGGGGGGAGTACACAGTGTGTATACGGGGTGAGCGGAGTATACGGGGTGTGGGGGGGTACACAGTGTATATACGGGGTGAGCGGAGTATACGGGGTGTGGGGGGGGGTACACAGTGTATATACGGGGTGAGCGGAGTATACGGGGTGTGGGGGGGGTACACAGTGTATATACGGGGTGAGCGGAGTGTACGGGGTGTGGGGGGGGTACACAGTGTATATACGGGGTGAGCGGAGTATACGGGGTGTGGGGGGGTACACAGTGTATATACGGGGTGAGCGGAGTGTACGGGGTGTGGGGGGGGTACACAGTGTATATGCGGGGTGAGCGGAGTATACAGGGTGTGGGGGGAGTACACAGTGTATATACGAGGTGAGCGGAGTATACGGGGTGTGGGGGGGGGGTACACAGTGTATATACGGGGTGAGCGGAGTGTACGGGGTGTGGGGGGGGTACACAGTGTATATGCGGGGTGAGCGGAGTATACAGGGTGTGGGGGGAGTACACAGTGTGTATACGGGGTGAGCGGAGTATACGGGGTGTGGGGGGGTACACAGTGTATATACGGGGTGAGCGGAGTATACGGGGTGTGGGGGGGGTACACAGTGTATATACGGGGTGAGCGGAGTGTACGGGGTGTGGGGGGGGTACACAGTGTATATGCGGGGTGAGCGGAGTATACGGGGTGTGGGGGGGGAGTACACAGTGTGTATACGGGGTGAGCGGAGTATACGGGGTGTGGGGGGGTACACAGTGTATATACGGGGTGAGCGGAGTGTACGGGGTGTGGGGGGGGGGTACACAGTGTATATGCGGGGTGAGCGGAGTATACAGGGTGTGGGGGGAGTACACAGTGTGTATACGGGGTGAGCGGAGTATACGGGGTGTGGGGGGGTACACAGTGTATATACGGGATGAGCGGAGTATACGGGGTGTGTGGGGGGGTACACAGTGTATATACGGGGTGAGCGGAGTGTACGGGGTGTGGGGGGGGTACACAGTGTATATACGGGGTGAGCGGAGTATACGGGGTGTGGGGGGGTACACAGTGTATATACGGGGTGAGCGGAGTGTACGGGGTGTGGGGGGGGTACACAGTGTATATGCGGGGTGAGCGGAGTATACGGGGTGTGGGGGGAGTACACAGTGTATATACGGGGTGAGCGGAGTATACGGGGTGTGGGGGGGGTACACAGTGTATATACGGGGTGAGCGGAGTGTACGGGGTGTGGGGGGGGTACACAGTGTATATGCGGGGTGAGCGGAGTATACAGGGTGTGGGGGGAGTACACAGTGTGTATACGGGGTGAGCGGAGTATACGGGGTGTGGGGGGGTACACAGTGTATATACGGGGTGAGCGGAGTATACGGGGTGTGGGGGGGGTACACAGTGTATATACGGGGTGAGCGGAGTGTACGGGGTGTGGGGGGGGGGTACACAGTGTATATGCGGGGTGAGCGGAGTATACAGGGTGTGGGGGGAGTACACAGTGTGTATACGGGGTGTGGGGGGGTACACAGTGTATATACGGGGTGAGCGGAGTGTACGGGGTGTGGGGGGGGGTGCACAGTGTATATGCGGGGTGAGCGGAGTATACAGGGTGTGGGGGGAGTACACAGTGTGTATACGGGGTGAGCGGAGTATACGGGGTGTGGGGGGGTACACAGTGTATATACGGGGTGAGCGGAGTGTACGGGGTGTGGGGGGAGTACACAGTGTATATGCGGGGTGAGCGGAGTGTACGGGGTGTGGGGGGAGTACACAGTGTATATACGGGGTGAGCGGAGTGTACGGGGTGTGTGGGGGGGCGGGTACACAGTGTATATACGGGGTGAGCGGAGTGTACGGGGTGTGGGGGGGTACACAGTGTATATACGGGGTGAGCGGAGTATACGGGGTGTGGGGGGGTACACAGTGTATATACGGGGTGAGCGGAGTATACGGGGTGTTGGGGGGGTACACAGTGTATATACGGGGTGAGCGGAGTATACGGGGTGTGGGGGGGTACACAGTGTATATACGGGGTGAGCGGAGTATACGGGGTGTGGGGGGAGTACACAGTGTATATACGGGGTGAGCGGAGAGTACACAGTGTATATACGGGGTGAGCGGAGTATACGGGGTGTGGGGGGGTACACAGTGTATATACGGGGTGAGCGGAGTGTACGGGGTGTGGGGGGGGTACACAGTGTATATACGGGGTGAGCGGAGTGTACGGGGTGTGGGGGGGGTACACAGTGTGTATACGGGGTGAGCGGAGTGTACGGGGTGTGGGGGGGGTACACAGTGTATATACGGGGTGAGCAGAGTGTACGGGGTGTGGGGAGAGTACACAGTGTATATACGGGGTGAGCGGAGTGTACGGGGTGTGTGGGGGGGTACACAGTGTGTATACGGGGTGAGCGGAGTATACGGGGTGTGGGGGGGGGTACACAGTGTATATACGGGGTGAGCGGAGTAGACGGGGTGAGCGGAGTGTACGGGGTGTGGGGGGGGTACACAGTGTGTATACGGGGTGTGTGGGGAGTACACAGTGTATATACGGGGTGAGCGGAGTAGACGGGGTGAGCGGAGTGTACGGGGTGTGGGGGGGGTACACAGTGTATATACGGGGTGAGCGGAGTGTACGGGGTGTGGGGGGGGTACACAGTGTATATACGGGGTGAGCGGAGTATACGGGGTGTGGGGGGGTACACAGTGTATATACGGGGTGAGCGGAGTATACAGGGTGTGGGGGGAGTACACAGTGTATATACGGGGTGAGCGGAGTGTACGGGGTGTGGGGGGGTACACAGTGTGTATACGGGGTGAGCGGAGTATACGGGGTGTGGGGGGGGTACACAGTGTATATACGGGGTGAGCGGAGTGTACGGGGTGAGCGGAGTGTACGGGGTGTGGGGGGGGGTACACAGTGTATATACGGGGTGAGCGGAGTGTACGGGGTGTGGGGGGGTACACAGTGTATATACGGGGTGAGCGGAGTGTACGGGGTGTGGGGGGAGTACACAGTGTGTATACGGGGTGTGGGGGGAGTATACGGGGTGTGGGGGGAGTACACAGTGTGTATACGGGGTGAGCGGAGTGTACGGGGTGTGGGGGGGGTACACAGTGTATATACGGGGTGAGCGGAGTATACGGGGTGTGGGGGGAGTACACAGTGTATATACGGGGTGAGCGGAGTATACGGGGTGTGGGGGGGGTACACAGTGTATATACGGGGTGAGCGGAGTGTACGGGGTGTGGGGGGAGTACACAGTGTATATACGGGGTGAGCGGAGTATACGGGGTGTGGGGGGGGTACACAGTGTATATACGGGGTGAGCGGAGTGTACGGCGTGTGGGGGGAGTACACAGTGTATATACGGGGTGAGCGGAGTGTACGGGGTGTGGGGGGGGTACACAGTGTATATACGGGGTGAGCGGAGTGTACGGGGTGTGGGGGGGTACACAGTGTATATACGGGGTGAGCGGAGTGTACGGGGTGTGGGGGGGGTACACAGTGTGTATACGGGGTGAGCGGAGTGTATGGGGTGTGGGGGGAGTACACAGTGTGTATACGGGGTGAGCGGAGTGTACGGGGTGTGGGGGGAGTACACAGTGTATATACGGGGTGAGCGGAGTGTACGGGGTGTGGGGGGGATACACAGTGTATATACGGGGTGAGCGGAGTGTACGGGGTGTGGGGGGGGTACTCAGTGTATATACGGGGTGAGCGGAGTATACGGGGTGTGGGGGGGTACACAGTGTATATACGGGGTGAGCGGAGTGTACGGGGTGTGGGGGGGGTACACAGTGTATATACGGGGTGAGCGGGGTGTACGGGGTGTGGGGGGGGTACACAGTGTATATACGGGGTGAGCGGAGTGTACGGGGTGTGGGGGGGGTACTCAGTGTATATACGGGGTGAGCGGAGTGTACGGGGTGTGGGGGGAGTACACAGTGTACATACGGGGTGAGCGGAGTATACGGGGTGTGGGGGGAGTACACAGTGTGTATACGGGGTGAGCGGAGTATACGGGGTGTGGGGGGAGTACACAGTGTATATACGGGGTGAGCGGAGTGTACGGGGTGTGGGGGGAGGGTACACAGTGTTTATACGGGGTGTACGGGGTGTGGGGGGAGTACACAGTGTGTATACGGGGTGAGCGGAGAGTACACAGTGTATATACGGGGTGAACGGGGTGTGGGGGAGTACACAGTGTATATACGGGGTGAGCGGAGTATACGGGGTGTGGGGGAGTACACAGTGTGTATACGGGGTGAGCGGAGTATACGGGGTGTGGGGGGGGTACACAGTGTATATACGGGGTGAGCGGAGTATACGGGGTGTGGGGGGAGTACACAGTGTATATGCGGGGTGAGCGGAGTATACGGGGTGTGGGGGGGGTACACAGTGTATATACGGGGTAAGCGGAGTATACGGGGTGTGGGGGAGTACACAGTGTATATGCGGGGTGAGCGGAGTATACGGGGTGTGGGGGGGGTACACAGTGTATATACGGGGTGAGCGGAGTATACGGGGTGTGGGGGGAGTACACAGTGTATATGCGGGGTGAGCGGAGTATACGGGGTGTGGGGGGGGTACACAGTGTATATACGGGGTGAGCGGAGTGTACGGGGTGTGGGGGGGGTACACAGTGTATATACGGGGTGAGCGGAGTGTACGGGGTGTGGGGGGAGTACACAGTGTGTATACGGGGTGAGCGGAGTGTACGGGGTGTGGGGGGGGTACACAGTGTATATACGGGGTGAGCGGAGTGTACGGGGTGTGGGGGGGTACACAGTGTATATACGGGGTGAGCAGAGTGTACTGGGTGTGGGGGGGGTACACAGTGTATATACGGGGTGAGCGGAGTGTACGGGGTGTGGGGGGGTACACAGTGTATATACGGGGTGAGCGGAGTGTACGGGGTGTGGGGGGGGTACACAGTGTATATACGGGGTGAGCAGAGTGTACGGGGTGTGGGGGGGGTACACAGTGTATATACGGGGTGAGCGGAGTATACGGGGTGAGCGGAGTATACGGGGTGTGGGGGAGTACACAGTGTATATACGGGGTGAGCGGAGTATACAGGGTGTGGGGGGAGTACACAGTGTATATGCGGGGTGAGCGGAGTATACAGGGTGTGGGGGGAGTACACAGTGTATATGCGGGGTGAGCGGAGTATACGGGGTGTGGGGGGGGGTACACAGTGTATATACGGGGTGAGCGGAGTATACGGGGTGAGCGGAGTATACGGGGTGTGGGGGAGTACACAGTGTATATGCGGGGTGAGCGGAGTATACGGGGTGTGGGGGGGGGTACACAGTGTATATACGGGGTGAGCGGAGTATACGGGGTGTGGGGGGGGTACACAGTGTATATACGGGGTGAGCGGAGTATACGGGGTGTGGGGGAGTACACAGTGTATATGCGGGGTGAGCGGAGTATACGGGGTGTGGGGGGGGTACACAGTGTATATACGGGGTGAGCGGAGTATACGGGGTGTGGGGGAGTACACAGTGTATATGCGGGGTGAGCGGAGTATACGGGGTGTGGGGGGGGTACACAGTGTATATACGGGGTGAGCGGAGTATACGGGGTGTGGGGGGAGTACACAGTGTATATGCGGGGTGAGCGGAGTATACGGGGTGTGGGGGGGGGTACACAGTGTATATACGGGGTGAGCGGAGTATACGGGGTGAGCGGAGTATACGGGGTGTGGGGGAGTACACAGTGTATATGCGGGGTGAGCGGAGTGTACGGGGTGTGGGGGGGGGTACACAGTGTATATACGGGGTGAGCGGAGTGTACGGGGTGTGGGGGGGGTACACAGTGTATATACGGGGTGAGCGGAGTACACGGGGTGTGGGGGGAGTACACAGTGTATATGCGGGGTGAGCGGAGTATACGGGGTGTGGGGGGGGTACACAGTGTATATACGGGGTGAGCGGAGTATACGGGGTGTGGGGGGAGTACACAGTGTATATACGGGGTGAGCGGAGTATACGGGGTGTGGGGGGGGGTACACAGTGTATATACGGGGTGAGCGGAGTATACGGGGTGTGGGGGAGTACACAGTGTATATGCGGGGTGAGCGGAGTATACGGGGTGTGGGGGGGTACACAGTGTATATACGGGGTGAGCGGAGTATACGGGGTGTGGGGGAGTACACAGTGTATATGCGGGGTGAGCGGAGTATACGGGGTGTGGGGGGGTACACAGTGTATATACGGGGTGAGCGGAGTATACGGGGTGTGGGGGAGTACACAGTGTATATGCGGGGTGAGCGGAGTATACGGGGTGTGGGGGGAGTACACAGTGTATATACGGGGTGAGCGGAGTATACGGGGTGTGGGGGGGTACACAGTGTATATACGGGGTGAGCGGAGTATACGGGGTGTGGGGGGGTACACAGTGTATATACGGGGTGAGCGGAGTATACAGGGTGTGGGGGGGTACACAGTGTATATACGGGGTGAGCGGAGTATACGGGGTGTGGGGGGAGTACACAGTGTATATACGGGGTGAGCGGAGTATACGGGGTGTGGGGGGGGTACACAGTGTATATACGGGGTGAGCGGAGTGTACGGGGTGTGGGGGAGTACACAGTGTATATGCGGGGTGAGCGGAGTATACGGGGTGTGGGGGGGTACACAGTGTATATGCGGGGTGAGCGGAGTATACGGGGTGTGGGGGGAGTACACAGTGTATATACGGGGTGAGCGGAGTATACGGGGTGAGCGGAGTATACGGGGTGAGCGGAGTATACGGGGTGTGGGGGGAGTAATAATAATAATATAATAATAATAATTTTTATTTATATAGCGCCAACATATTCCGCAGCGCTTTACAAATTATAGAGGGGACTTGTACAGACAATAGACATTACAGCATAACAGAAATCACAGTTCACAACAGATACCAAGAGGAGTGAGGGCCCTGCTGCTCGCAAGCTACAAACTATGAGGAAAAGGGGAGACACGAGAGGTGGATGGTAACAATTGCTTTAGTTATTCGGACCGGCTATAGTGTAAGGCTCAGGTGTTCATGTAAAGCTGCATGAACCAGTTATCAGCCTAAGTATGTAGCAGTACAGACACAGAGGGCTATTAACTGCATAAAGTGAATGAGAACATGATGCGAGGAACCTTTTTTTTTTTTTTTTTTTATTATTATTATAAATAGGCCACACAGGGATCGTTAGGTTAATGCATTGAGGCGGTAGGCCAGTCTGAACAAATGAGTTTTTAGGGCACGCTTAAAACTGTGGGGATTGGGGATTAATCGTATTAACCTAGGTAGTGCATTCCAAAGAATCGGCGCAGCACGTGTAAAGTCTTGGAGACGGGAGTGGGAGGTTCTGATTATTGAGGATGCTAACCTGAGGTCATTAGCGGAGCGGAGGGCACGGGTAGGGTGGTAGACTGAGACCAGGGAGGAGATGTAGGGTGGTGCTGAGCCATGGAGGGCTTTGTGGATGAGAGTACGCAGTGTATATGCGGGGTGAGCGGAGTATACGGGGTGTGGGGGAGTACACAGTGTATATACGGGGTGAGCGGAGTATACGGGGTGTGGGGGGAGTACACAGTGTATATACGGGGTGAGCGGAGTATACGGGGTGAGCGGAGAGTACACAGTGTATATACGGGGTGAGCGGAGTATACGGGGTGTGGGGGGAGTACACAGTGTATATACGGGGTGAGCGGAGTATACGGGGTGTGGGGAGAGTACACAGTGTATATACGGGGTGAGCGGAGTATACGGGGTGTTGGGGGAGTACACAGTGTATATACGGGGTGAGCGGAGTATACGGGGTGTGGGGGGAGTACACAGTGTATATACGGGGTGAGCGGAGAATACGGGGTGTGGGGGGAGTACACAGTGTATATACAGTGTGAGCAGAGTATACGGGGTGAGCGGAGTATATGGGGTGTGGGGGGAGTACACAGACTATATACAGTGTGAGCAGAGTATACGGGGTGAGCGGAGTATATGGGGTGTGGGGGGGAGTACACAGACTATATACAGTGTGAGCGGAGTATACGGGGTGTGGGGTCAGAGTACAGTGTATATACAGTGTGAGCGGAATATATGGGTTGTGTGGGGGGGGGAGTACACAGTATATACAGTGTGAGCGGAGTATAAAGGGTGTGGGGTCACTGTACAGTGTATATACAGTGTGAGCAGAATATACAGGGTGTGGGGTGAGTGTACAGTTTATATACGGGGTGTGGGGTGAGTGTACAGTGTATATACAGTGTGAGCAGAGTATACGGGGTGTGGGGTCAGTGTACAGTGTATATACAGTGTGAGCGGAATATACGGGGTGTATGGGGTGAGTGTACAGTGTGAGCGGAGTATACGGGGTTTATGGGGTGAGTGTACAGTGTGAGCGGAATATACAGGGTGTGGGGTGAGTGTACAGTGTGAGCGGAGTATACGGGGTGTGGGTTCAGTGTACAGTATATATACAGTGTGAGCGGAATATATGGGGTGTGTGGGGGGGGGAGTACACAGTATATACAGTGTGAGCGGAGTATACGGGGTGTGGGGTCAGTGTACAGTATATATACAGTGTGAGCAGAGTATACGGGGTGTGGGGTGAGTGTACAGTGTATATACAGTGTGAGCAGAGTATACAGGGTGTGGGGTGAGTGTACAGTGTATATACAGTGTGAGCGGAATATACAGGGTGTGGGGTGAGTGTACAGTGTGAGCGGAATATACGGGGTGTATGGGGTGAGTGTACAGTGTGAGCGGAGTATACGGGGTGTATGGGGTGAGTACAGTGTGAGCGGAGTATACGGGGTGTGGGTTCAGTGTACAGTATATATACAGTGTGAGCGGAATATATGGGGTGTGTGTGGGGGGGAGTACACAGTATATACAGTGTGAGCGGAGTATACGGGGTGTGGGGTCAGTGTACAGTATATATACAGTGTGAGCAGAATATACAGGGTGTGGGGTGAGTGTACAGTGTATATACAGTGTGAGCGGAGTATACGGGGTGTATGGGGTGAGTGTACAGTGTGAGCGGAGTATACAGGGTGTGGGGTGAGTGTATGGTGTATATATAGTGTGAGCGGAGTATACGGGGTGTATGGGGTGAGTGTACAGTGTGAGCGGAGTATACAGGGTGTGGGGTGAGTGTACGGTGTATATACAGTGTGAGCGGAGTATACGGGGTGTGGGGTGAGTGTACAGTGTATATACAGTGTGAGCGGAGTATACGGGGTGTGGGGTGAGTATACGGTGTATATACAGTGTGAGCAGAGTATACGGGGTGTGGGGTGAGTGTACAGTGTGAGCGGAGTATACAGGGTGTGGGGTGAGTGTACGGTGTATATACAGTGTGAGCGGAGTATACGGGGTGTATGGGGTAAGTGTACAGTGTGAGCGGAGTATACGGGGTGTGGGGTGAGTACGGTGTATATACAGTGTGAGCGGAGTATACGGGGTGTATGGGGTGAGTGTACAGTGTATATACGGGGTGAGCGGAGTATACGGGGTGTATGGGGTCAGTGCACAGTGTATATACAGTGTGAGCGGAGTATACGGGGTGAGTGTACAGTGTATATACGGGGTGTGGGGTGAGTGTACAGTGTGAGCAGAGTATACGGGGTGTGGGGTCAGTGTACAGTGTATATACAGTGTGAGCGGAATATACGGGGTGTATGGGGTGAGTGTACAGTGTATATACAGTGTGAGCGGAATATACGGGGTGTATGGGGTGAGTGTACAGTGTGAGCGGAGTATACGGGGTGAGCGGAGTATACGGGGTGTGGGGGGAGTACACAGACTATATACAGTGTGAGCGGAGTATACGGGGTGTGGGGTCAGTGTACAGTATATATACAGTGTGAGCAGAATATACAGGGTGTGGGGTGAGTGTACGGTGTATATACAGTGTGAGCGGAGTATACGGGGTGTGGGGTGAGTGTACAGTGTATATACAGTGTGAGCGGAGTATACGGGGTGTGGGGTGAGTATACGGTGTATATACAGTGTGAGCAGAGTATACGGGGTGTGGGGTGAGTGTACAGTGTGAGCGGAGTATACAGGGTGTGGGGTGAGTGTACGGTGTATATACAGTGTGCGCGGAGTATACGGGGTGTATGGGGTAAGTGTACAGTGTGAGCGGAGTATACGGGGTGTGGGGTGAGTACGGTGTATATACAGTGTGAGCGGAGTATACGGGGTGTATGGGGTGAGTGTACAGTGTATATACGGGGTGAGCGGAGTATACAGGGTGTATGGGGTCACTGCACAGTGTATATACAGTGTGAGCGGAGTATACGGGGTGAGTGTACAGTGTATATACGGGGTGTGGGGTGAGTGTACAGTGTGAGCAGAGTATACGGGGTGTGGGGTCAGTGTACAGTGTATATACAGTGTGAGCGGAATATACGGGGTGTATGGGGTGAGTGTACAGTGTATATACAGTGTGAGCGGAATATACGGGGTGTATGGGGTGAGTGTACAGTGTGAGCGGAGTATACGGGGTGAGCGGAGTATACGGGGTGTGGGGGGAGTACACAGACTATATACAGTGTGAGCGGAGTATACGGGGTGTGGGTTCAGTGTACAGTATATATACAGTGTGAGCGGAATATATGGGGTGTGTGGGGGGGAGTACACAGTTTATACAGTGTGAGCGGAGTATACGGGGTGTGGGGTCAGTGTACAGTATATATACAGTGTGAGCAGAGTATAGGGGGTGTATGGGGTGAGTGTACAGTGTGAGTGGAGTATACGGGGTGTGGGGTGAGTGTACGGTGTATATACAGTGTGAGCGGAGTATACGGGGTGTGGGGTGAGTGTACAGTGTTTATACAGTGTGAGCGGAGTATACGGGGTGTATGGGGTGAGTGTACAGTGTGAGCGGAGTATACAGGGTGTGGGGTGAGTGTACAGTATGAGCGGAGTATACGGGGTGTGGGGTGAGTGTACGGTGTATATATAGTGTGAGCGGAGTATACGGGGTGTGGGGTGAGTGTACAGTGTGAGCGGAGTATACAGGGTGTGGGGTGAGTGTACGGTGTATATACAGTGTGAGCGGAGTATACGGGGTGTGAGGTGAGTGTACAGTGTATATACAGTGTGAGCGGAGTATACGGGGTGTGGGGTGAGTGTACAGTGTGTATACGGGGTGTGGGGTGAGTGTACAGTGTGTATACAGTGTGAGCGGCGTATACGGGGTGTGGGGTGAGTGTACAGTGTGTATACAGTGTGAGCGGCGTATACGGGGTGTGGGGTGAGTGTACAGTGTATATACAGTGTGAGCTGAATATACGGGGTGTAACATAGTAACATAGTAACATAGTTAGTAAGGCCGAAAAAAGACATTTGTCCATCCAGTTCAGCCTATATTCCATCATAATAAATCCCCAGATCTACGTCCTTCTACAGAACCTAATAATTGTATGATACA
Organism: Ranitomeya imitator; assembly: GCF_032444005.1. NCBI lineage: Eukaryota > Metazoa > Chordata > Amphibia > Anura > Dendrobatidae > Ranitomeya > Ranitomeya imitator. The sequence continues at coordinate 847,323,370 of NC_091284.1, read as the reverse complement.
ATATTGTTCTGCTCCAGGAAGACATCCAGGCCTCTCTTGAACCCCTCGACTGAGTTCGCCATCACCACCTCCTCAGGCAAGCAATTCCAGATTCTCACTGCCCTAACAGTAAAGAATCCTCTTCTATGTTGGTGGAAAAACCTTTTCTCCTCCAGACGCAAAGAATGCCCCCTTGTGCCCATCACCTTCCTTGGTATAAACAGATCCTCAGCGAGATATTTGTATTGTCCCCTTATATACTTATACATGGTTATTAGATCGCCCCTCAGTCGTCTTTTTTCTAGACTAAATAATCCTAATTTCGCTAATCTATCTGGGTATTGTAGTTCTCCCATCCCCTTTATTAATTTTGTTGCCCTCCTTTGTACTCTCTCTGGGGTGAATGTACAGTGTATATACAGTGTGAGCGGAGTATACAGGGTGTGGGGTCAGTGTACAGTGTATATACAGTGTGAGCGGAATATACGGGGTGTGCGGTGAGTGTACGGTGTATATATATAGTGTGAGCGGAGTATACGGGGTGTATGGAGTGAGTGTACAGTGTGAGCGGAGTATACAGGGTGTGGGGTGAGTGTACGGTGTATGTACAGTGTGAGCGGAGTATACAGGGTGTGGGGTGAGTGTACAGTGTATATACAGTGTGAGCGGAGTATACGGGGTGTGCGGTGAGTGTACAGTGTATATACACTATGAGCGGAATATATGGGGTGTGGGGTGAGTGTACAGTGTGAGCGGAATATACGGGGTGTGGGGTGAGTGTACAGTGTGTATACAGTGTGAGCGGCGTATACGGGGTGTGGGGTGAGTGTACAGTGTATATACAGTGTGAGCTGAATATACGGGGTGTGGGGTGAATGTACAGTGTATATACAGTGTGAGCGGAGTATACAGGGTGTGGGGTCAGTGTACAGTGTATATACAGTGTGAGCGGAATATACGGGGTGTGCGGTGAGTGTACGGTGTATATATATAGTGTGAGCGGAGTATACGGGGTGTATGGAGTGAGTGTACAGTGTGAGCGGAGTATACAGGGTGTGGGGTGAGTGTACGGTGTATATACAGTGTGAGCGGAGTATACAGGGTGTGGGGTGAGTGTACAGTGTATATACAGTGTGAGCGGAGTATACGGGGTGTGCGGTGAGTGTACAGTGTATATACACTATGAGCGGAATATATGGGGTGTGGGGTGAGTGTACAGTGTGAGCGGAATATACGGGGTGAGTATACAGTGTATATACAGTGTGAGTGCAGTATACGGGGTGTATGGGGTGAGTTTACAGTGTGAGTGGAGTATATGGGATGTGGGGGGAGTACACAGTGTGTATACAGTGTGAGCGGAATATACAGGGTGTGGGGTGAGTGTACAGTGTATATACAGGGTGTGGGGTGATTGTTCAGTGTGAGCGGAATATACGAGGTGTCGGGTGAGTGTACAGTGTGAGCGGAGTATATGGGATGTGGGGGGGAGTACACAGTGTGTATACAATGTGAGCGGAGTATATGGGATGTGGGGGGGAGTACACAGTGTATACAGTGTGAGCGGAATATACAGGGTGTGGGGTGAGTGTACAGTGGGGTCAGTGTACAGTGTATATACAGTGTTAGCGGAATATACCGGGTGTGGGGTGATTGTACAGTATTTACAGTTTGAGAGGACTATACGGGGCGTGGGGTCAGTGTACAGTGTGAGCGGACTTTATGGGATGTGGGGGGAGTACACAGTATGTATACAGCGTGAGCTGAGTATACAGGGTGTGGGGTCAGAGTACAGTGTATATACAGTGTGAGCGGAATATACGGGATGTGCTGTGAGTGTACAGTGTATATACAGTGTGAGCGGAATATACGGGGTGTGGGGTGAATGTACAGTGTATATACAGTGTGAGCGGAGTATACAGGGTGTGGGGTCAGTGTACAGTGTATATACAGTGTGAGCGGAATATACGGGGTGTGCGGTGAGTGTACCGTGTATATACACTATGTGCGGAATATATGGGGTGTGGGGTGAGTATACAGTGTATATACAGTGTGAGTGCAGTATACGGGGTGTATGGCGTGAGTTTACAGTGTGAGCGGAGTATATGGGATGTGGGGGGAGTACACAGTGTGTATACAGTGTGAGCGGAATATACAGGGTGTGGGGTGAGTGTACAGTGTATATACAGGGTGTGGGGTGATTGTTCAGTGTGAGCGGAATATACGGGGTGTCGGGTGAGTGTACAGTGTGAGCGGAGTATATGGGATGTGGGGGGGAGTACACAGTGTGTATACAGTGTGAGCGGAGTATACGGGGTGTGGGATCAGTGTACATTGTGAGCGGAATATACGGGGTGTGGGGTGAGTGTACAGTGTGAGCGGAGTCTACGGGGAGTGGGGTCAATGTACAGCGTATATACAGTGTGAACGAAGTATACGGGGTGTGGGGTGAGTGTACAGTGAGCAGAGTATACGGGGTGTGGGGTGAGTGTACAGTGTGAGTGGAGTATATGGGATGTAGGGTTAGTGTGCAGTGTATATACAGTGTGAGCGGAATACACGGGGTGTGAGGTGAGTGTACAGTATATATACACAGTGTGAGCGAAGTATGTGGGGTGAATGTAAGTGTGAGTGGAGTATGTGGGGGGTGTACACAGTGTGTATACAGTGAGCAGAGTATACGTGGTGTGGGGTGAGTGTACAGTGTGAGTGGAGTATGTGGGGTGAGTGTGCAGCGTATATACAGTGTGTGCGGAATATATGGTGTCACGATTCCCCTGACCACTGTCACCAATTGGTCAGGATTCACACCGTGACCGTCACCCCTACGTCACGGATTGAGGTGACTTTAGACCAACAGACGGCTGTCACATGTGCAGGGGGGCTTATCTTAGTTATCCCTCCACTGCTACAATGTGATGAAACAACACACACAGGGCTATAGACCTCTTAGTTTACAGCAGGGGCTTATTCTAGGTATCCCACTGCTTTCAATATATCACAAACTGCAGGGATTTATGTATATCCTGCTTACAGTTCCACTTAACACTTGCAGCTCTCTGGCGCCCCCTTACTCTCAGGTCAGACTAGGTACTGCACCCTGGGTAATTAGTCGCCAGAAAGGCTGCCTGCTATGTACTGGCTATTGGGCACGCTGCAGCGACGCGATAACTACTCCCACTCAGGCAGGAACAATAATTATCAACCCCGCAGTCACTTCAGCGTCGCTCAACAGTCTGCACACTTTCGCTGCCACCAGCTTCGATTAAACGGGTCCGAAGCTAACCCAACACAACAGTAACAGTAGCGTATTTCCCTTCAGAGACTTAGGGTACGGTTTAGAACAGGAGAACGGACTAATATATAATAGTATATCCCATTAAAAAATTATTAGGCAGTGCTTTATCAAAAATAGTTTATAAAGAAGTTACAAATGAGACAATTGCAAATATGTACAAGGGTAATTATGAAATAAACAGGGATTAAATGAGAAAAAAGTATCACTCACATGTTCAAAGCATTGCAGGCAACCAGGCTAGTGGAGTTTTTCCATATGTCCCAGCTCATTTGGACGTGCTGCTGGCTTCAGAAGACAAACAGTCCAGAACGAGAAATCAGCAGAAAGTGACTCCTCAGAGCCTGCCAGACACTTAAAACATTAAGGCTGTGACATCACAGAAAGGCTGGCTTATCCAGACCCTCCTCTCTCTACATTCTGCCTAAACTTTAAACTATTTTCTCTGATTTCGATAACTTCACTACAAAACATGTCAGAGTCCTAAAAAGCTCATCATTCATCTCAGATTAACGTGAGCATTCTAATGAGATCAAATATGTCCTATCTGGGATACATATTTACAGAGAAAACCCTACTTCTTTACCAGATGGAGTTAGAATCCTGAGATTCATGGGATGTGTAAATACACCGAGTGAGACTACGAATATATATTTTCGTATTTCTAGCTTAAATCGTTTGCCTAATATCTAACAAAAACTAAACAAAGAATCTTTCATGAATTTTTGGAGCCATTTTTCCTGTTCTAGCTGGACAAGAGCTTACACAGGAAATGCCGGTCGTAAATTCCGTTCGGCCATAAAACTTCTAACCCCCACACTCTCTGAGAAGGAAAGCCAGGAATTTGCAGCTACAAACTGTTACTCCAAGAAGGGGGCTTAGCCCACGCAGGCTAGAAAAAAAAAAACTAACTATGATATTTCATACCATATCGTGACATATGGGGTGAGTGTGCAGCGTATGTACAGTGTGTGCGGAATATATGGGGTGAGTGTGCAGCGTATATACAGTGTGCGGAATATATGGGGTGTGTTATGGCTGGCAATCAGGCAACACAGCGTGCAGTAATCAGCGCACATACAGAGATCTGGCAATAACCAAAAACAATAGGACGAGCTCTGAGACGTGGAATCTCTGTAGACTGCAGTACCTGATCTATCCTCACACAACTATAAGCAGCAGTGGATTGCGCCTATCAACTACCTATGCAACTCGGCACTGCCTGAGGAGCTGACTAGCCTGAAGATAGAAATACAAGCCTGACTTACCTCAGAGAAATACCCCAAAGGAATAGGCAGCCCCCCACATATAATGACTGTTAGCAAGATGAAAAGACAAACGTAGGAATGAAATAGATTCAGCAAAGTGAGGCCCGATATTCTAGACAGAGCGAGGATAGCAAAGAGAACTATGCAGTCTACAAAAAACCCTAAAACGAAAACCACGCAAAGGGGCAAAAAGACCCACCGTGCCGAACTAACAGCACGGCGGTGCACCCCTTTGCTTCTCAGAGCTTCCAGCAAAAGTTAATAGCAAGCTGGACAGAAAAAACAGAAAACAAACTAGAAGCACTTATCTAGCAGAGCAGCAGGCCCAAGGAAAGATGCAGTAGCTCAGATCCAACACTGGAACATTGACAAGGAGCAAGGAAGACAGACTCAGGTGGAGCTAAATAGCAAGGCAGCCAACGAGCTCACCAAAACACCTGAGGGAGGAAGCCCAGAGACTGCAATACCACTTGTGACCACAGAAGTGAACTCGGCCACAGAATTCACAACAGTACCCCCCCCTTGAGGAGGGGTCACCGAACCCTCACCAGAACCCCCAGGCCGACCAGGATGAGCCACATGAAAGGCACGAACAAGATCTGGGGCATGGACATCAGAGGCAAAAACCCAGGAATTATCTTCCTGAGCATAACCCTTCCATTTGACCAGATACTGGAGTTTCCGTCTAGAGACACGAGAATCCAAAATCTTCTCCACAATATACTCCAATTCCCCCTCCACCAAAACAGGGGCAGGAGGCTCCACAGATGGAACCATAGGTGCCACGTATCTCCTCAACAACGACCTATGGAATACATTATGTATGGAAAAGGAGTCTGGGAGGGTCAGACGAAAAGACACCGGATTGAGAATCTCAGAAATCCTATACGGACCAATAAAACGAGGTTTAAATTTAGGAGAGGAAACCTTCATAGGAATATGACGAGAAGATAACCAAACCAGATCCCCAACACGAAGTCGGGGTCCCACACGGCGTCTGCGATTAGCGAAAAGCTGAGCCTTCTCCTGGGACAAGGTCAAATTGTCCACTACCTGAGTCCAGATCTGCTGCAACCTGTCCACCACATAATCCACACCAGGACAGTCCGAAGACTCAACCTGTCCTGAAGAGAAACGAGGATGGAACGCAGAATTGCAGAAAAATGGAGAGACCAAGGTAGCCGAGCTGGCCCGATTATTAAGGGCGAACTCAGCCAACGGCAAAAATGACACCCAATCATCCTGGTCAGCGGAAACAAAACATCTCAGATATGTTTCCAAGGTCTGATTGGTTCGTTCGGTCTGGCCATTAGTCTGAGGATGGAAGGCCGAGGAAAAAGATAGGTCAATGCCCATCCTACCACAAAAGGCTCGCCAGAACCTCGAGACAAACTGGGAACCTCTGTCAGAAACAATATTCTCAGGAATGCCATGTAAACGAACCACATGCTGGAAGAACAAAGGCACCAAATCAGAGGAGGAAGGCAATTTAACCAAGGGCACCAGATGGACCATTTTAGAAAAGCGATCACAGACCACCCAAATGACCGACATTTTTTGAGAAACGGGAAGGTCAGAAATGAAATCCATCGAAATATGTGTCCAAGGCCTCTTCGGGACCGGCAAGGGCAAAAGCAACCCACTGGCACGTGAACAGCAGGGCTTAGCCCTAGCACAAATTCCACAGGACTGCACAAAAGCACGCACATCCCGTGACAGAGATGGCCACCAGAAGGATCTAGCAACCAACTCCCTGGTACCAAAGATTCCTGGATGACCGGCCAGCACCGAACAATGAAGTTCAGAGATAACTTTACTAGTCCACCTATCAGGGACGAACAGTTTCTTGGCCGGACAACGATCAGGTTTATTAGCCTGAAATTTCTGCAACACTCTCCGCAAATCAGGGGAGATGGCAGACACAATGACTCCTTCCTTGAGGATACTCGCCGGCTCAGATAACCCCGGAGAGTCGGGCACAAAACTCCTAGACAGAGCATCCGCCTTCACATTTTTAGAGCCCGGAAGGTATGAAATCACAAAATCAAAACGAGCAAAAAATAACGACCAACGGGCCTGTCTAGGATTCAAGCGCTTGGCAGACTCAAGATAAGTAAGGTTCTTATGATCAGTCAAAACCACCACGCGATGCTTAGCACCCTCAAGCCAATGACGCCACTCCTCGAATGCCCACTTCATGGCCAGCAACTCTCGGTTGCCCACATCATAATTACGCTCAGCAGCAGAAAATTTCCTGGAAAAGAAAGCACATGGTTTGAACACTGAGCAACCAGAACCTCTCTGTGACAAAACCGCCCCTGCACCAATCTCAGAAGCATCAACCTCGACCTGGAACGGAAGAGAAACATCAGGTTGACACAACACAGGGGCACAGCAAAAACGACGCTTCAACTCCTGAAAAGCTTCCACGGCAGCAGAAGACCAATTAACCAAATCAGCACCCTTCTTGGTCAAATCGGTCAATGGTCTGGCAATGCTAGAAAAATTACAGATGAAGCGACGATAAAAATTAGCAAAGCCCAGGAATTTCTGCAGACTTTTTAGAGATGTCGGCTGAGTCCAATCCTGGATGGCCTGAACCTTAACCGGATCCATCTCGATAGTAGAAGGGGAAAAGATGAACCCCAAAAATGAAACTTTCTGCACACCGAAGAGACACTTTGATCCCTTCACGAACAAGGAATTAGCACGCAGGACCTGAAAAACCATTCTGACCTGCTTCACATGAGACTCCCAATCATCTGAGAAGATCAAAATGTCATCCAAGTAAACAATCAAGAATTTATCCAGATACTCACGGAAAATGTCATGCATAAAAGACTGAAAAACAGATGGAGCATTGGCAAGTCCGAACGGCATCACCAGATACTCAAAATGACCCTCGGGCGTATTAAATGCCGTTTTCCATTCATCTCCCTGCCTGATTCTCACCAGATTATACGCACCACGAAGATCAATCTTAGTAAACCAACTAGCCCCCTTAATCCGAGCAAACAAGTCAGAAATCAATGGCAAGGGATACTGAAACTTAACAGTGATCTTATTAAGAAGGCGGTAATCAATACACGGTCTTAGCGAACCATCCTTCTTGGCTACAAAAAAGAACCCTGCTCCCAATGGTGACGACGATGGGCGAATATGTCCCTTCTCCAGGGACTCCTTCACATAACTGCGCATAGCGGTGTGTTCAGGTACGGACAAATTAAATAAACGACCCTTAGGGAATTTACTACCAGGAATCAAATCGATAGCACAATCACAATTCCTATGCGGAGGTAGGGCATCAGACTTGGACTCTTCAAATACATCCTGAAAGTCCGACAAGAACTCTGGGATGTCAGAAGGAATGGATGACGAAATAGACAAAAATGGAACATCACCATGTACTCCCTGACAACCCCAGCTGGTTACCGACATAGAGTTCCAATCCAATACTGGATTATGGGTTTGTAGCCATGGCAACCCCAACACGACCACATCATGCAAATTATGCAGTACCAAAAAGCGAATAACTTCCTGATGTGCAGGAGCCATGCACATGGTCAGCTGGGCCCAGTACTGAGGCTTATTCTTGGCCAAAGGTGTAGCATCAATTCCTCTCAACGGAATAGGACACCGCAAAGGCTCCAAGAAAAATCCACAACGTTTAGCATAATCCAAATCCATCAGATTCAGGGCAGCGCCTGAATCCACAAACGCCATGACAGAATATGATGACAAAGAGCACATTAAGGTAATGGACAAAAGGAATTTGGACTGTACAGTACCAATAACGGCAGAGCTATCGAACCGCCTAGTGCGTTTAGGACAATTAGAAATAGCATGAGTAGAATCACCACAATAGAAACACAGTCTGTTCAGACGTCTGTGTTCGTGCCGTTCTACTTTAGTCATAGTCCTGTCGCACTGCATAGGCTCAGGCTTACTCTCAGACAATACCGCCAGATGGTGCACAGATTTACGCTCGCGCAAGCGACGACCGATCTGAATGGCCAAGGACATAGACTCATTCAAACCAGCAGGCATAGGAAATCCCACCATTACATCCTTAAGAGCTTCAGAGAGACCCTTTCTGAACAAAGCCGCTAGTGCAGATTCATTCCACAGAGTGAGTACTGACCATTTCCTAAATTTCTGACAATATACTTCTACATCATCCTGACCCTGGCATAAAGCCAGCAGATTTTTCTCAGCTTGATCCACTGAATTAGGCTCATCGTAAAGCAATCCCAGCGCCTGGAAAAATGCATCAACATTACTCAATGCAGAATCTCCTGGTGCAAGAGAAAACGCCCAGTCCTGTGGGTCGCCGCGCAAAAAAGAAATAATAATCAAAACCTGTTGAATAGGATTACCAGAAGAATGAGGTTTCAAGGCCAAAAATAGCTTACAATTATTTCTGAAGCTCAAGAACTTAGTTCTGTCACCAAAAAACAAATCAGGAATCGGAATTCTTGGTTCTAGCATCGATTTCTGATCAATAGTATCTTGAATCTTTTGTACATTTACAACGAGATTATCCATTGAGGAGCACAGAGCCTGAATATCCATGTCCACAGCTGTGTCCTGAAGCACTCTAATGTCTAGGGGAAAAAAAAAGACTGAAGACAGAGCTAAGAAAAAAAAATGATGTCAGGATTTCTTTTTTCCCTCTATTGGGAATCATTGGTGTGGCTCCTTGTACTGTTATGGCTGGCAATCAGGCAACACAGCGTGCAGTAATCAGCGCACATACAGAGATCTGGCAATAACCAAAAACAATAGGACGAGCTCTGAGATGTGGAATCTCTGTAGACTGCAGTACCTGATCTATCCTCACACAACTATAAGCAGCAGTGGATTGCGCCTAACACTACCTATGCAACTCGGCACTGCCTGAGGAGCTGACTAGCCTGAAGATAGAAATACAAGCCTGACTTACCTCAGAGAAATACCCCAAAGGAATAGGCAGCCCCCACATATAATGACTGTTAGCAAGATGAAAAGACAAACGTAGGAATGAAATAGATTCAGCAAAGTGAGGCCCGATATTCTAGACAGAGCGAGGATAGCAAAGAGAACTATGCAGTCTACAAAAAACCCTAAAACGAAAACCACGCAAAGGGGCAAAAAGACCCACCGTGCCGAACTAACAGCACGGCGGTGCACCCCTCTGCTTCTCAGAGCTTCCAGCAAAAGTTAATAGCAAGCTGGACAGAAAAAACAGAAAACAAACTAGAAGCACTTATCTAGCAGAGCAGCAGGCCCAAGGAAAGATGCAGTAGCTCAGATCCAACACTGGAACATTGACAAGGATCAAGGAAGACAGACTCAGGTGGAGCTAAATAGCAAGGCAGCCAACGAGCTCACCAAAACACCTGAGGGAGGAAGCCCAGAGACTGCAATACCACTTGTGACCACAGAAGTGAACTCGGCCACAGAATTCACAACAGGGGTGAGTGTGCAGCGTATATACAGTGTGCGGAATATATGGGGTAAGTGTGCAGCGTATATACAGTGTAAGCAGAATATATGGGGTGAGTGTGCAGCGTATATACAGTGTGTGCGGAATATATGGGGTAAGTGTACAGTGTATATACAGTGTGAGCAGAATATATGGGGTGAGTGTGCAGTGTATATACAGTGTGAGCGGAATATATGGGGTGAGTGTGCAGTGTATATACAGTGTGTGCGGAATATATGGGGTAAGTGTACAGTGTATATACAGTGTGAGCGGAATATATGGGGTGAGTGTGCAGTGTATATACAGTGTGTGCGGAATATATGGGGTGAGTGTACAGTGTATATACAGTGTGTGCGGAATATATGGGGTGAGTGTGCAGTGTATATACAGTGTGAGCAGAATATATGGGGTGAGTGTGCAGTGTATATACAGTGTGTGCGGAATATATGGGGTGAGTGTACAGTGTATATACAGTGTGTGCGGAATATATGGGGTGAGTGTACAGTGTATATACAGTGTGTGCGGAATATATGGGGTGAGTGTACAGTGTATATACAGTGTGTGCGGAATATATGGGGTGAGTGTACAGTGTATATACAGTGTGTGCGGAATATATGGGGTGAGTGTACAGTGTATATACAGTGTGTGCGGAATATATGGGGTGAGTGTACAGTGTATATACAGTGTGTGCGGAATATATGGGGTGAGTGTACAGTGTATATACAGTGTGTGCGGAATATATGGGGTGAGTGTACAGTGTATATACAGTGTGTGCGGAATATATGGGGTAAGTGTACAGTGTATATACAGTGTGAGCAGAATATATGGGGTGAGTGTGCAGTGTATATACAGTGTGTGCGGAATATATGGGGTAAGTGTACAGTGTATATACAGTGTGAGCAGAATATATGGGGTGAGTGTGCAGTGTATATACAGTGTGTGCGGAATATATGGGGTGAGTGTACAGTGTATATACAGTGTGAACGCAGTATACAGGGTGTGGGGTGAAACCAGAACACATGAGCTGCGCGCACAGTGAACAAGCCCGTAGAGACATGTTCACACCACCAAGAGACTTGAAAACACAAAAGAGCACAGTAAAACCAAAAACACACTGTTGCAAAAAAATCACAGTGGACAGCAAGTGCTAGTAAAAAGATGGAAAAAAACAGGGTATTTGGTTGATAAGTTTTTTGCAAAAAATGTATATTAAGCCGCTCTACCAAACGTCAAGGTATACCCTTATCAGAGCAGTCCTAAAGGCCCCTTCAGATTAAGCGACGCTGCAGCGATACCGACAACGATCCGGATCACTGCAGTGTCGCTGTGTGGTCGCTGGAGAGCTGTCACACAGACCGCTCTCCAGCAACCAACGATGCCGGTAACCAGGGTAAACATCGGGTTACTAAGCGCAGGGCTGCGCTTAGTAACGCGATGTTTACCCTGGTTACCAGCGTAAAAGTAAAAAAAACAAACACTACATACTTACCTACAGCCGTCTGTCCTCGGCGCTGTGCTTCTCTGTACTGACTGTGAGCACAGTGACGTCACCGCTCTGCTTTCCGGCTGCCCGGCGCTCACAGTGAGTGCAGAGAAGCACAGCGCCGGGGACAGACAGCGGAAGGTAAGTATGTAGTGTTTGTTTTTTTTACTTTTAGGATGGTATCATAGTAACATGGTAACATAGTAACATAGTTAGTAAGGCCGAAAAAAGACATTTGTCCATCCAGTTCAGCCTATATTCCATCATAATAAATACCCAGATCTACGTCCTTCTACAGAACCTAATAATTGTATGATACAATATTGTTCTGCTCCAGGAAGACATCCAGGCCTCTCTTGAACCCCTCGACTGAGTTCGCCATCACCACCTCCTCAGGCAAGCAATTCCAGATTCTCACTGCCCTAACAGTAAAGAATCCTCTTCTATGTTGGTGGAAAAACCTTCTCTCCTCCAGACGCAAAGAATGCCCCCTTGTGCCCGTCACCTTCCTTGGTATAAACAGATCCTCAGCGAGATATTTGTATTGTCCCCTTATATACTTATACATGGTTATTAGATCGCCCCTCAGTCGTCTTTTTTCTAGACTAAATAATCCTAATTTCGCTAATCTATCTGGGTATTGTAGTTCTCCCATCCCCTTTATTAATTTTGTTGCCCTCCTTTGTACTCTCTCTAGTTCCATTATATCCTTCCTGAACACCGGTGCCCAAAACTGGACACAGTACTCCATGTGCGGTCTAACTAGGGATTTGTACAGAGGCAGTATAATGCTCTCATCATGTGTATCCAGACCTCTTTTAATGCACCCCATGATCCTGTTTGCCTTGGCAGCTGCTGCCTGGCACTGGCTGCTCCAGGTAAGTTTATCATTAACTAGGATCCCCAAGTCCTTCTCCCTGTCAGATTTACCCAGTGGTTTCCCGTTCAGTGTGTAATGGTGATATTGATTCCCTCTTCCCATGTGTATAACCTTACATTTATCATTGTTAAACCTCATCTGCCACCTTTCAGCCCAAGTTTCCAACTTATCCAGATCCATCTGTAGCAGAATACTATCTTCTCTTGTATTAACTGCTTTACATAGTTTTGTATCATCTGCAAATATCGATATTTTACTGTGTAAACCTTCTACCAGATCATTAATGAATATGTTGAAGAGAACAGGTCCCAATACTGACCCCTGCGGTACCCCACTGGTCACAGCGACCCAGTTAGAGACTATACCATTTATAACCACCCTCTGCTTTCTATCACTAAGCCAGTTACTAACCCATTTACACACATTTTCCCCCAGACCAAGCATTCTCATTTTGTGTACCAACCTCTTGTGCGGCACGGTATCAAACGCTTTGGAAAAATCGAGATATACCACGTCCAATGACTCACCGTGGTCCAGTCTATAGCTTACCTCTTCATAAAAACTGATTAGATTGGTTTGACGGGAGCGATTTCTCATAAACCAATGCTGATATGGAGTTACACAGTTATTCTCATTGAGATAATCCAGAATAACATCCCTCAGAAACCCTTCAAATATTTTACCAACAATAGAGGTTAGACTTACTGGCCTATAATTTCCAGGTTCACTTTTAGAGCCCTTTTTGAATATTGGCACCACATTTGCTATGCGCCAGTCCTGCGGAACAGACCCTGTCGCTATAGAGTCACTAAAAATAAGAAATAATGGTTTATCTATTACATTACTTAGTTCTCTTAGTACTCGTGGGTGTATGCCATCCGGACCTGGAGATTTATCTATTTTAATCTTATTTAGCCGGTTTCGCACCTCTTCTTGGGTTAGATTGGTGACCCTTAATATAGGGTTTTCATTGTTTCTTGGGATTTCACCTAGCATTTCATTTTCCACCGTGAATACCGTGGAGAAGAAGGTGTTTAATATGTTAGCTTTTTCCTCGTCATCTACAACCATTCTTTCCTCACTATTTTTTAAGGGGCCTACATTTTCAGTTTTTATTCTTTTACTATTGATATAGTTGAAGAACAGTTTGGGATTAGTTTTACTCTCCTTAGCAATGTGCTTCTCTGTTTCCTTTTTGGCAGCTTTAATTAGTTTTTTAGATAAAGTATTTTTCTCCCTATAGTTTTTTAGAGCTTCAATGGTGCCATCCTGCTTTAATAGTGCAAATGCTTTCTTTTTACTGTTAATTGCCTGTCTTACTTCTTTGTTTAGCCACATTGGGTTTTTCCTATTTCTAGTCCTTTTATTCCCACAAGGTATAAACTGCTTACACTGCCTATTTAGGATGTTCTTAAACATTTCCCATTTATTATCTGTATTCTCATTTCTGAGGATATTGTCCCAGTCTACCAGATTAAGGGCATCTCTAAGCTGTTCAAACTTTGCCTTCCTAAAGTTCAATGTTTTTGTGACTCCCTGACAAGTCCCCCTAGTGAAAGACAGGTGAAACTGCACAATATTGTGGTCGCTATTTCCTAAATGCCCGACCACCTGCAGATTTGTTATTCTGTCAGGTCTATTAGATAGTATTAGGTCTAAAAGTGCTGCTCCTCTGGTTGGATTCTGCACCAATTGTGAAAGATAATTTTTCTTGGTTATTAGCAGAAACCTGTTGTCTTTATGGGTTTCACAGGTTTCTGTTTCCCAGTTAATATCCGGGTAGTTAAAGTCCCCCATAACCAGGACCTCATTATGGGTTGCAGCTTCATCTATCTGCTTTAGAAGTAGACTTTCCATGCTTTCTGTTATATTTGGGGGTTTGTAACAGACCCCAATGAGAATTTTGTTACCATTTTTCCCTCCATGAATTTCAACCCATATGGACTCGACATCCTCATTCCCTTCGCTAATATCCTCCCTTAAAGTGGACTTTAGACAAGACTTTACATAGAGACAAACCCCTCCTCCTCTCCGATTTTTACGATCCTTTCTAAACAGACTGTAACCCTGTAAGTTAACTGCCCAGTCATAGCTTTCATCTAACCATGTCTCGGTTATTCCCACTATGTCAAAGTTACCTGTAGATATTTCTGCTTCTAGTTCTTCCATCTTGTTTGTCAGGCTTCTGGCGTTTGTGAGCATGCAGTTTAGAGGATTTTGTTTTGTTCCAATCTCCTCACTGTGAATTGTTTTAGAAATGTTCTTACCTCCCTTCTGAGTATGTTTTCCTGGGTCGTCTTTGTTCGAGTCTAATGTTTTTCTTCCCGTCCCCTCTTCTTCTAGTTTAACGCCCTCCTGATGAGTGTAGCGAGTCTTCTGGCGAATGTGTGTTTCCCAGGTTTGTTGAGGTGTAGTCCGTCTCTGGCGAGGAGTCCATCATACCAGTAATTCACACCGTGGTCCAGGAATCCAAATCCTTGTTGTCTGCACCATCGTCTTAGCCAGTTGTTTGCATCAAGGATCCTGTTCCATCTCCTGGTGCCATGCCCGTCTACTGGAAGGATAGAAGAAAAAACTACCTGTGCATCCAGTTCCTTTACTTTCTTCCCCAACTCTTCAAAGTCCTTGCAGATTGTCGGTAGGTCCTTCCTTGCCGTGTCATTGGTGCCAACATGTATCAGAAGAAATGGGTGGACGTCCTTGGAGCTGAAGAGCTTTGGTATCCTATCGGTCACATCCTTGATCATCGCACCTGGAAGGCAGCATACTTCTCTTGCAGTTATGTCCGGTCTGCAGATGGCTGCTTCGGTGCCTCTCAGTAGTGAGTCTCCCACCACCACCACTCTTCGTTGCTTCTTGGCTGTACTTTTTGCTGTCACTTGTTGCTGTGTGCCCTTTTCTTTTTTGCTTGCTGGTATTGCTTCATTCTTAGGTGTGCCATCTTCATCCTCTACAAAGATTTGATATCGGTTCTTCAGTTGTGTGGTTGGTGATTTCTCCATGGTCTTCTTGCTTCTTTTGGTCACATGCTTCCACTCATCTGCTTTTGGAGGTTCTCTGACACTTTTTGCACCTTCTGTGACCAGTAGAGATGCTTCTGTTCTGTCTAGAAAGTCTTCATTCTCTTTGATGAGTTTCAAAGTTGCTATTCTTTCTTCCAGACCCCGCACCTTTTCTTCTAAAAGGGCCACTAGTCTACACTTCTGACAGGTGAAATTGGATTCTTCTTCTGGTCGATCTGTGAACATGTAGCACATGCTGCAGCTCACCATGTAGGTTGTCACATCTGCCATGTTGCTCCTAGATCCTGCTGACTTGCTGTGTGTTTTCCTTCTTGTGTAATCTACTCAGCCAAGCTTTCTTGCAATAATGTCCTACAGGCCTTACGGCGCGCGGTTTGGTGATGCTTTCCAAGCAGCTGGTCCCGGCTGTACCCAACGATCTTCTTGCTTAGGGAGACTCTTCGCTTTTCCCAGAAGGCACCTGGAATATGCAAATTAGCCTCCTGAAGCTTGAATCCCTGGTTTGGTGATGCTTTCGAAGCAGCTGGTCCCGGCTGTACCCAACGATCTTCTAGCTTAGGGAGACTTCGCTTCTCCCAGAAGGCACCTGGAATATGCAAATTAGCCTCCTGAAGCTTGAATCCCTGGTTTGGTGATGCTTTCGAAGCAGCTGGTCCCGGCTGTACCCAACGATCTTCTAGCTTAGGGAGACTTCGCTTCTCCCAGAAGGCACCTGGAATATGCAAATTAGCCTCCTGAAGCTTGAATCCCTGGTTTGGTGATGCTTTCGAAGCAGCTGGTCCCGGCTGTACCCAACGATCTTCTAGCTTAGGGAGACTTCGCTTCTCCCAGAAGGCACCTGGAATATGCAAATTAGCCTCCTGAAGCTTGAATCCCTGGTTTGGTGATGCTTTCGAAGCAGCTGGTCCCGGCTGTACCCAACGATCTTCTAGCTTAGGGAGACTTCGCTTCTCCCAGAAGGCACCTGGAATATGCAAATTAGCCTCCTGAAGCTTGAATCCCTGGTTTGGTGATGCTTTCGAAGCAGCTGGTCCCGGCTGTACCCAACGATCTTCTAGCTTAGGGAGACTTCGCTTCTCCCAGAAGGCACCTGGAATATGCAAATTAGCCTCCTGAAGCTTGAATCCCTGGTTTGGTGATGCTTTCGAAGCAGCTGGTCCCGGCTGTACCCAACGATCTTCTAGCTTAGGGAGACTTCGCTTCTCCCAGAAGGCACCTGGAATATGCAAATTAGCCTCCTGAAGCTTGAATCCCTGGTTTGGTGATGCTTTCGAAGCAGCTGGTCCTGGCTGTACCCAACGATCTTCTAGCTTAGGGAGACTTCGCTTCTCCCAGAAGGCACCTGGAATATGCAAATTAGCCTCCTGAAGCTTGAATCCCTGGTTTGAATCCCTGGTATCCAGGGTAAACATCGGGTTACTAAGCGCGGCCCTGCACTTAGTAACCCGATGTTTACCCTGGTTACCAGTGAAGACATCGCTGAATCGGCGTCACACACGCCGATTCAGCGATGTCAGCGGGAGATCCAGCGACGAAATAAAGTTCTGGACTTTCTTCCCCGACCAACGACATCACAGCAGGATCCTGATCGCTGCTGCCTGTCACACTGGACGATATCGCTAGCGAGGACGCTGCAACGTCACGGATCGCTAGCGATATCGTTCAGTGTGAAGGTACCTTAACTAATGTATGTAATCCCTATCTGATGTATTTTAAAACCTGATCATCTGTATATTACCTGTGTGAACAGGGTTCAGAAAAGGAATGTCCATGTGGACAAGCTGGACAGAACGGCTTCTGTGCGCACAGCTCAAAAAAAGAGGGGTGGAGGCCTCCCCAGTCTTGTGGACACAAGAAAACAATTATGTGAAACCAGAACACATGTTTTCAAGGGTGTGGGGTGAGTGTACATTTTATATACAGTGTGAGTGGAGTATATGGGGTGTGGGGTGAGTGTACAATGTGAATGGAGTATTTGGGGTGTGGGGTGAGTGTACAATGTGAATGGAGTATTTGGGGTGTGGGGTGAGTACAGTGTGAGTGGAGTATATGGGGGGAGTACACAGTGTATATACAGTGTGAGTGGAGTATACGGGGTGTGGGGTGAGTACAGTGTGAGTGGAGTATACGGGGTGTGGGGTGAGTACAGTGTGAGTGGAGTATATGGGGGGAGTACACAGTGTATATACAGTGTGAGTGGAGTATACGGGGTGTGGGGTGAGTACAGTGTGAGTGGAGTATATGGGGGGAGTACACAGTGTATATACAGTGTGAGTGGAGTATACGGGGTGTGGGGTGAGTACAGTGTGAGTGGAGTATACGGGGTGTGGGGTGAGTACAGTGTGAGTGGAGTATACGGGGTGTGGGGTGAGTACAGTGTGAGTGGAGTATACGGGGTGTGGGGTGAGTACAGTGTGAGTGGAGTATATGGGGGGAGTACACAGTGTATATACAGTGTGAGTGGAGTATACGGGGTGTGGGGTGAGTACAGTGTGAGTGGAGTATATGGGGGGAGTACACAGTGTATATACAGTGTGAGTGGAGTATACGGGGTGTGGGGTGAGTACAGTGTGAGTGGAGTATACGGGGTGTGGGGTGAGTACAGTGTGAGTGGAGTATACGGGGTGTGGGGTGAGTACAGTGTGAGTGGAGTATATGGGGTGTGCTGGAGTAAAGAGTGTATACACAGTGAGCGGAATATACGGGGTGTGGCGTGAGTGTACATTGTGAGTGGAGGATGTAGCGGAGTACACAGTTTATATACAGTGTGAGCAGAGTATACGGGGTGTGGGGTGAGTACAGTGTGAGTGGAGTATATGGGGTGTGCTGGAGTAAAGAGTGTATACACAGTGAGCGGAATATACGGGGTGTGGCGTGAGTGTACATTGTGAGTGGAGGATGTAGCGGAGTACACCGTTTATATACAGTGTGAGCAGAGTATACGGGGTGTGGGGTGAGTGTACTATGTAAGCAGTGTATATGTGGGGTGAGTATACATTGTATATACAGTGTGAGCTGAGTATACAGGGTGTGGGATGAGTGAACAGTATATATACAGTGTGAGCGAAGTATATGGGGTGTGGGTGAGTATACAGTGTGAGCGGTGTTAGGGTGAGTGTACATTTTATATACAGTTTGAGTGGAGTATAAGGGGTGTGGGGTGAGTGTACAGTGTATATACAATGTGAGCGGAGGGTGTGGGGTGAGTGTACAGCATATATACAGTGTGAGCGGAGTATATGGGTGTGGGGTGAGTGTACAGTGTATACACAGTGTGGGGTGAGTATACAGTGTGTATTTACAGTGTGGGGTAAGTGTACAGTGTGTGTATACAGTGTGGGTTGAGTGTACAGTGTGTGTATATACAGCATCTGGAGTGTGTGTGTGTATACAGCGTGGGGAGAGTGTACAGTGCGTGTGTATACAGTGTGGGGAGAGTGTACAGTGTGTGTGTGTATACAGCGTGGGGAGAGTGTACAGTGTGTGTATACAGCGTGGGGAGAGTGTACAGTGTGTGTACATACGGCGTCGGGAGAGTGCACAGTGTGTGTATATACGGCGTGGTGAGAGTGTACAGTGTGTATACAGTGTGGGAAGAGTGTACAGTGTGTATATACAGTGTGAGCGTAGGGTGTGGGGTGAGTGTACAGTGTATATAGTGTGAGCAGGGTATTCGGGGTGTGAGGTGAGTGTATAGTATATATACAGTGTGAGTGGAGTATAAGGAGTCTGGGGTGAGTGTACAGTGTATATACATTGTGGTGAGTGTACAGTTTCTATACAGTTGGGGTGAGTGTATAGTGTGTATATACAGTGTGGGGAGTGTGCAGTGTGTGTATATACAGTGTGGAGAGTGTACAGTGTGTATATACAGTGTGGGGTGAGTGTACTGTGTGTATATACAGTGTGGAGTGAGTGTACAGTGTGTGTGTGTGTGTCAGGAATCCCCTGACCGCTGCCACCAATTTGTCACGATTCACACCGTGACCGTCACCCCTATGTCACGGGTCGGGGTGACTTTAGGCCAACAGACGGCTATCACATGTGCAGGGGGGCTTATCTTAGTTATCCCTCCACTCCACGATATGATGAAAAAACCACACACAAGGCTATTGACCTCTTAGCTTACAGCAGGGGCTTATTCTAGGTATCCCACTGCTTTTCTATATACCACGAACTGCAGGGATTTATGTATATCCCGCTTACAGTTCCACTTAACACTTGCAGCTCTTTGGCGCCCCCCTTACTCTCAGGTCAGATTAGGTACTGCACCCTGGGTAATTGGTCGCCCGACAGGCTGCCTGCTATGTACTGGCTATTGGGCACACTGCAGCGACGCGATAAACTACTCCTACTCAGGCAGGAACAATAATTAGCAACGCCGCAGTCGCTTCAGCATAACCCAAAAGTCTGCACACTATCGCTGCCACCAGCTTCGATTAAACGGGTCTGAAGCTAACCCAACACAACAGTAGCGTATTTCCCTTCAGAAGACTTAGGGTACGGTTTTTAGAGCATGGAGAATGAACTAACATATAATATTATATCCCATAAAAAATTAGGCAGTGCTTTATCAAAAATATTTTATAAAGATGTTACAAATGAGACAATTGCAAATATGTACAAGGGTAATTATGAAATAAACAGGGATTAAATGAGAAAAAAGTATCACTCACATGTTCAAAGCATGGCAGGCAACCATACGTCCCAGCTCATTGGACGTGCTACTGGCTTCAGGAGAAGACAAGAAGTCAAGAAGAAGTGACTCCTCAGAGCCTGCCAGACACTTAAAACCTTAAGGCTGTGACATCACAGAAAGGCTGGTTTATCCAGATCCTCCTCTCTCTACATTCTGAGTAAACTTTAAACTATTTTCTCTAATTTCTATAACTTCGCTACAAAACATGTCAGTCATAACAACCCATCATTCATCTCGGATTAACGTGGGCATTCTAATGAGATCAAATATGTCCTATCTGGGATATATATTTACAGAGAAATCCCTACTTCTTTACCAGATGGAGTTAGAAGCCCGTGTTTCGCGGGATGGGTAGATACACCGAGTGAGAATACGAATATATATTTTCGTGTTCTTAGCGTAAACATTGTGCATAATATCGTACAAAAACCAAACAAAGAATCTTTCATGGATCCTAGAAGTTTCTAGTTCACTTATAGCTGGACAAGAGCTTGCATGGCAGGAAATGCTGGTCGTAAATACCTATGGCGAGGGGTGATGGGGGATTTGGGAGTTGAAAGTCAGGAATTTGAAGCTACAAACTGTTGCAGCATCACTCCAAGAAGGGGGGCTTAGCCCACGCAGGCTAGCAAGAGAACTACTTATAATATTTCATACCATATCGTGACAGTGTATATACAGTGTGGGGTGCGTGTACAGTGTGTGTGTATATACAGTGTGGGGAGAGAGTACAGTGTGTGTGTGTATATATACAGTGTGGGGAGAGTGCACAGTGTGTGTATATACAGTGTGGGGTGAATGTACAGTGTGTGTGTGTGTATATACAGTGTGGGGAGAGTGTACAGTGTGTATATACAGTGTGGGGAGAGTGTACAGTGTGTGTGTGTGTGTGTGTGTGTGTATATACAGTGTGGGGAGAGTGTACAGTGTGTGTGTATACAGTGTGGGGAGAGTGTACAGTGTGGGGTGAGTGTACTGTGTGTATATACAGTGTGGGGTGAGTACAGTGTGTGTGTATATACAGTGTGGGGTGAGTACAGTGTGTGTGTATACAGTGTGGGGTGAGTACAGTGTGTGTATATACAGTGTGGGGTGAGTACAGTGTGTGTGTATACAGTGTGGGGAGTGTACAGTGTGTGTGTGTATATACAGTGTGGGGAGTGTACAGTGTGTGTGTATATACAGTGTGGGGAGAGTGTACAGTGTGTGGAGTGTACAGTGTGTGTGTATATACAGTGTGGGGAGAGTGTACAGTGTGTATGTACAGTGTGGGGAGAGTGTACAGTGTGTGTATGTACAGTGGGGAGAGTGTACAGTGTGTATGTACAGTGTGGGGAGAGTGTACAGTGTGTATGTACAGTGTGGGGAGAGTGTACAGTGTGTGTATATACAGTGTGGGGAGAGTGTACAGTGTGTGTATATACAGTGTGGGGAGAGTGTACAGTGCGTGTGTGTATATACAGTGTGGGGAGAGTGTACAGTGCGTGTGTGTATATACAGTGTGGGGTGAGTGTACAGTGTGGGGTGAGTGTACAGTGTGGGGTGAGTGTACAGTGTGGGGTGAGTGTACAGTGTGGGGTGAGTGTACAGTGTGGGGTGAGTGTACTGTGTGTATATACAGTGTGGGGAGAGTGTACAGTGTGTGTGTGTATATACAGTGTGGGGAGAGTGTACAGTGTGTGTGTGTATATACAGTGTGGGGAGAGTACAGTGCGTGTGTGTATATACAGTGTGGGGAGAGTGTACAGTGTGTGTGTGTGTATATACAGTGTGGGGAGAGTACAGTGTGTGTGTGTATATACAGTGTGGGGAGAGTGTACAGTGTGTGTGTGTATATACAGTGTGGGGAGAGTGTACAGTGCGTGTGTATATACAGTGTGGGGAGAGTACAGTGTGTGTATATACAGTGTGGGGAGAGTGTACAGTGTGTGTGTGTATATACAGTGTGGGGAGAGTACAGTGTGTGTATATACAGTGTGGGGAGAGTGTACAGTGTGTGTGTGTATATACAGTGTGGGGAGAGTGTACAGTGTGTATGTACAGTGTGGGGAGAGTGTACAGTGTGTGTATATACAGTGTGGGGAGAGTGTACAGTGTGTGTATATACAGTGTGGGGAGAGTGTACAGTGTGTGTGTATATACAGTGTGGGGAGAGTGTACAGTGCGTGTGTGTATATACAGTGTGGGGAGAGTGTACAGTGCGTGTGTATATACAGTGTGGGGTGAGTGTACAGTGTGGGGTGAGTGTACAGTGTGGGGTGAGTGTACAGTGTGGGGTGAGTGTACTGTGTGTATATACAGTGTGGGGAGAGTGTACAGTGTGTGTGTGTATATACAGTGTGGGGAGAGTGTACAGTGTGTGTGTGTATATACAGTGTGGGGAGAGTACAGTGCGTGTGTATATACAGTGTGGGGAGAGTGTACAGTGTGTGTGTGTGTATATACAGTGTGGGGAGAGTACAGTGTGTGTGTATATACAGTGTGGGGAGAGTACAGTGTGTGTGTGTATATACAGTGTGGGGAGAGTGTACAGTGTGTGTGTGTGTGTATATACAGTGTGGGGAGAGTACAGTGTGTGTGTGTATATACAGTGTGGGGAGAGTACAGTGTGTGTGTGTATATACAGTGTGGGGAGAGTGTACAGTGCGTGTGTATATACAGTGTGGGGAGAGTACAGTGTGTGTGTGTATATACAGTGTGGGGAGAGTGTACAGTGTGTGTGTGTATATACAGTGTGGGGAGAGTGTACAGTGTGTGTGTGTATATACAGTGTGGGGAGAGTACAGTGTGTGTGTATATACAGTGTGGGGAGAGTACAGTGTGTGTATATACAGTGTGGGGAGAGTGTACAGTGTGTGTATATACAGTGTGGGGAGAGTGTACAGTGTGTGTGTGTATATACAGTGTGGGGAGAGTACAGTGTGTGTGTATATACAGTGTGGGGAGAGTACAGTGTGTGTGTATATACAGTGTGGGGAGAGTACAGTGTGTGTATATACAGTGTGGGGAGAGTGTACAGTGTGTGTATATACAGTGTGGGGAGAGTGTACAGTGTGTGTGTATATACAGTGTGGGGAGAGTGTACAGTGTGTGTGTGTGTGTGTATATACAGTGTGGGGAGAGTGTACAGTGTGTGTGTGTATATACAGTTAGGGCCAGAAATATTTGGACAGTGACACAAGTTTTGTTATTTTAGCTGTTTACAAAAACATGTTCAGAAATACAATTATATATATAATATGGGCTGAAAGTGCACACTCCCAGCTGCAATATGATAGTTTCCACATCCAAATCGGAGAAAGGGTTTAGGAATCATAGCTCTGTAATGCATAGCGTCCTCTTTTTCAAGGGACCAAAAGTAATTGGACAATGGACTCTAAGGGCTGCAATTAACTCTGAAGGCGTCTCCCTCGTTAACCTGTAATCAATGAAGTAGTTAAAAGGTCAGGGGTGGATTCCAGGTGTGTGGTTTTGCATTTGGAAGCTGTTGCTGTGAGCAGACAACATGCGGTCAAAGGAACTCTCAATTGAGGTGAAGCAGAACATCCTGAGGCTGAAAAAAAAGAAAAAATCCATCAGAGAGATAGCAGACATGCTTGGAGTAGCAAAATCAACAGTTGGGTACATTCTGAGAAAAAAGGAATTGACTGGTGAGCTTGGGAACTCAAAAAGGCCTGGGCGTCCACGGATGACAACAGTGGTGGATGATCGCCGCATACTTAATTTGGTGAAGAAGAACCCGTT
Organism: Ranitomeya imitator; assembly: GCF_032444005.1. Lineage (NCBI taxonomy): Eukaryota > Metazoa > Chordata > Amphibia > Anura > Dendrobatidae > Ranitomeya > Ranitomeya imitator. The sequence goes on along the minus strand of NC_091284.1, from coordinate 847,299,538 downwards.
CACAACATCAACTGAAGTCCAGAACACTCTCAGTGAAGTAGGTGTATCTGTCTCTAAGTCAACAGTAAAGAGAAGACTCCATGACAGTAAATACAAAGGGTTCACATCTAGATGCAAACCATTCATCAATACCAAAAATAGACAGAAAAACACCTCAAGAAGCCAGCTCAGTTCTGGAAAAGTATTCTATGGACAGATGAGACAAAGATCAACCTGGACCAGAATGATGGGGAGAAGAAAGGGAACGGCACATGATCCAAGGCACACCACATCCTCTGTAAAACATGGTGGAGGCAACGTGATGGCATGGGCATGCATGGCTTTCAATGGCACTGGGTCACTTGTGTTTATTGATGACATAAGAGCAGACAAGAGTAGCCGGATGAATTCTGAAGTGTACCGGGATATACTTTCAGCCCAGATTCAGCCAAATGCTGCAAAGTTGATTGGACGGCGCTTCTTAGTACAGATGGACAATGACCCCAAGCATACAGCCAAAGCTACCCAGGAGTTCATGAGTGCCAAAAAGTGGAACATTCTGCAATGGCCAAGTCAATCTCCAGATCTAAACCCAATTGAGCATGCATTTCACTTGCTCAAATCCAGACTTAAGACGGAAAGACCCACAAACAAGCAAGACCTGAAGGCTGCGGCTGTAAAGGCCTGGCAAAGCATTAAGAAGGAGGAAACCCAGCGTTTGGTGATGTCCATGGGTTCCAGACTTAAGGCAGTGATTGCCTCCAAAGGATTTGCAACAAAATATTGAAAATAAAAAGATTTTGTTTGGGTTATGTTTATTTGTCCAATTACTTTTGACCTCCTAAAATGTGGAGTGTTTGTAAAAAAATGTGTACAATTCCTACATTTTCTATCAGATATTTTTGTTCAACCCTTCAAATTAAACGTTACAATCTGCACTTGAATTCTGTTGTAGAGGTTTCATTTCAAATCCAATGTGGTGGCATGCAGAGCCCAACTCGCAAAAATTGTGTCACTGTCCAAATATTTCTGGCCCTAACTGTGTATATATATATATATGTGTATACCTATTCTATGTGTAGACATTTATTCTACCTATTCTACTGTAAGCTGTCAGTGTGATTTTACTGTACACCGCACTGAATTTCCGGCTTTTCTCTCTAACACCGCTGCGTATTTCTCACAAGTCACACTGTTGGTCCGTGTGTAATCCGTATTTTTGGGGCTTCCATAGACTTTCATTGACGTTTTATTTGCGCAATACGGTGACAAACGCAGCATGCTTCGATTTTGTACGGCCGTAGAAAGCCGTATAATACTGATCAGTTTAATACGGCAGATAGGAGCAGGGGCATAGAGAATAATTGGGACGTATGTTTTGCGAGTTTTACGGACGTAGTTTCTGTGCTCTTACGTCCGTAAAACTCGCTAGTGTGACGCCGGCCTTATATAGACAGGTGTGCGCCGCTCCAAATCACGTCCTATCAGTGTAATTACACACAGCCGGGCTCCAATGCAGGAGGAGAACCATCTCAGGGAGGATCACAAGGAAATGGGACAGCATGGGACTTACATATGAGTAACAGAAGCAGCCAAAGAAATATACTTAAAAATAGTAAGAATGTAGAACAAAGAGCCGAAACATCCTGGGATAGTACAATAAAGAGTTGCCTTTATTATATGTTATTTGGCAGAGGATGGCACTAATATAGCGTGCCTGTACTCGGAGAGCAAATACAATAATTTAAAAATACATATTATTATTGTACAATGAGAAAATAACAGTATATATAGCAATAATGGGACGAACAAAAAAAGGGTGGGGGAAAATAAAATAGTCTGTAACATACAAAAAATTGAATTATGGTGTGCATGATAATCTATCCGAGAATATATGTTAAAATATACATGTATGCGTGTGCAAAGAATGACTCCATATATGCTAAAAGGGAACAACTCCATGTACATTAAAAATATATATATATAATATAAAAAGTGATAACTGGATCCAAATATGATGACAATATAGTCAAAAAAGAAAAGAACACCCAAGTGTGAGTGATATAACATATATGCATATGCCCCCAATATATATTCAGTGTGCACCATAAAATTACGGTATGTACGAGATGAAGAAGTAATATATACATTGAGGGTATGTGTCCACGTCCATGATGGCATCAGGATTTGGTCAGGATTTTATGCAGGTAAAATCCTGACCAGATCTGCAGCTGAGGTCACTGGCAGGTCACCTCCTGCGCTGTCCTTGCGTTGTTTCAGCAATGTAAGGACATGCTGTGTTCTTAAAAGACGCGCCGCTTGTGCGTTTCCACAGGTCCGCCGCATGCGTCTTTTAATGCATAGTGGAGACGGGATTTCATGAAATGCTGGAACATCTGGACGCTGCGTTTCCTGAACGTGGAAACAGACCCTAAGTGTCCGCCTCTCCAAGTAGTGTCTGAGCAAAGGGTCTGAAGACTTATGACCGTGTGATATTTCCGTTTTTTCTTGTTTATTAAATTTGGAAAAAATTCTACATTTCTGTTTTTTCAGTCAAGGTGAGGTGTAGAGTGCACATTAACCCCTTTACCCCCAAGGGTGGTTTGCACGTTAATGACCGGGCCAATTTTTACAATTCTGACCACTGTCCCTTTATGAGGTTATAACTCTGGAACGCTTCAACGGATCCCGGTGATTCTGACATTGTTTTCTCGTGACATATTGTACTTCATGATATTGGTAACATTTCTTTGATATTACCTGCGTTTATTTGTGAAAAAAACGGAAATTTGTCGAAAATTTTGAAAATTTCGCAATTTTCCAACTTTGAATTTTTATGCAATTAAATCACAGAGATATGTCACACAAAATACTTAATAAGTAACATTTCCCACATGTCTCCTTTACATCAGCACAATTTTGGAACCAATATTTTTTTTTTGTTAGGGAGTTATAAGGGTTAAAAGTTGACCAGCGATTTCTCATTTTTACAACAGCATTTTTTTTTAGGGACCACATTTGAAGTCATTTTGAGGGGTCTATATGATAGAAAATACCCAAGTGTGACACCATTCTAAAAACTGCACCCCTCAAGGTTCTCAAAACCACATTCAAGAAGTTTATTAACCCTTCAGGTGCTTTACAGGAATTTTTGGAATGTTTAAATAAAAATGAACATTTAACTTTTTTTCACAAAAAAATTACTTCAGCTCCAATTTGTTTTATTTTACCAAGGGTTACAGGAGAAAATGGACCCCAAACGTTGTTGTACAATTTGTCCTGAGTACGCCGATACCCTATATATGGGGGTAAACCACTGTTTGGGCGCATGGGAGAGCTCGGAAGGGAAGGAGCGCCGTTTGACTTTTCAATGCAAAATTTACAGGAATTGAGATGGGACGCCATGTTGCGTTTGGAGAGCCACTGCTGTGCCTAAACATTGAAACCCCCCACAAGTGACACCATTTTGAAAAGTAGACCCCCTAAGGAACTTATCTAGAGGTGTGGTGAGCACTTTGACCCACCAAGTGCTTCACAGAAGTTTATAATGCAGAGCCGTAAAAATAAAACAAACATTTTTTCCCACAAAAATTATTTTTTAGCCCGCAGTTTTGTATTTTCCTGAGGGTAACAGGAGAAATTGGACCCCAAAAGTTGTTGTACAATTTGTCCTGAGTACGCTGATACCGCATATGTGGGGGGGAACCACTGTTTGGGCGCATGGGAGAGCTCGGAAGGGAAGGAGCGCCATTTGGAATGCAGACTTAGATGGAATGGTCTGCAGGCGTCACATTGCGTTTGCAGAGCCCCTAATGTACCTAAACAGTAGAAACCACCACAAGTGACCCCATATTGGAAACTAGACCCCCCCACGAACTTATCTAGATGTGTTGTGAGAACTTTGAGCCCCCAAGTGTTTCACTACAGTTTATAACGCAGAGCCGTGAAAATAAAAAATCTTTTTTTTTTCCCACAAAAATTATCTTTTAACCCCCAGTTTTGTATTTTCCCAAGGGTAACAGGAGAAATTGGACCCCAAAAGTTGTTGTCCAATTTGTCCTGAGTACGCTGATACCCCATATGTTGGGGTAAACTCCTTTTTGGGCACACGGGAGAGCTCGGAAGGGAAGGAGCACTGTTTTACTTTTTCAACGCAGAATTGGCTGGAATTGAGATCGGACGCCATGTCGCGTTTGGAGAGCCCCTGATGTGCCGAAACAGTGGAAACCCCCCAATTATAACTGAAACCCTAATCCAAACACACCCCTAACCCTAATTCCAACGGTAACCCTAACCACACCTCTAACCCAGACACACCCCTAACCCTAATCCCAACCCTATTCCCAACCGCAAATGTAATCCAAACCCTAACCCTAACTTTAGCCCTAACCCTAACCCTAGCCATAACCCTAGCCCTAACCCTAGCCCTAACCCTAACCCTAGCCCTAAACCTAGCCCTAGCCCTAACCCTAGCCCTAATGGGAAAATGGAAATAAATACCTTTTTTTAATTTTTCCCTAACTAAGGGGGTGATGAAGGGGGGGTTTGATTTACTTTTATAGCGGGTTTTTTAGCGGATTTTTATGATTGGCAGCCGTCACACACTGAAAGACGCTTTTTATTGCAAAAAATATTTTTTGTGTTACCACATTTTGAGAGCTATAATTTTTCCATATTTTGGTCCACAGAGTCATGTGAGGTCTTGTTTTTTGCGGGACGAGTTTGACGTTTTTATTGGTAACATTTTCGGGCACGTGACCTTTTTTGATCGCTTTTTATTCCGATTTTTGTGAGGCAGAATGACCAAAAACCAGCTATTCATGAATTTCTTTTGGGGGAGGCGTTTGGTAAAATGGATAAAGCCGTTTTATTCTTCGGGTCAGTACGATTACAGCGATGCCTCATTTATATTATTTTTTTTATCTTTTGGCGCTTTTATACAATAAAAACTATTTTATAGAAAAAATAATTATTTTTGCATCGCTTTATTCTGAGGACTATAACTTTTTTTATTTTTTTCCTGATGTTGCTGTATGTCGGCTCTCTTTTTGCGGGACAAGATGACGTTTTCAACGGTATCACGGTTATTTATATCTGTCTTTTTGATCGCGTGTTATTCCACTTTTTGTTCGGCGGTATGATAATAAAGCGTTGTTTTTTGCCTCGTTGTTTTTTTTTTTTTTTTTCTTACGGTGTTCACTGAAGGGGTTAACTAGTGGGACAGTTTTATAGGTCGGGTCGTTACGGACGCGGCGATACTAAATATGTGTACTTTTATTGTTTGTTTTTTTATTTAGATAAAGAAATGTATTTATGGGAATAATAATTTTTTTTTTTTCATTATTTTTTTTTTTTTTTTTTTTTTTTACACATTTGGAAATTTTTTTTTAAAACTTTTTTACTTTGTCCCAGGGGGGGACAATACAGATCGGTGATCTGCCAGTTTGCACAGCACTCTGACAGATCACTGATCTGACTAGCAGCGCTGCAGGCTTCACAGTGCCTGCTCTGAGCAGGCTCTGTGAAGCCATCTCCCTCCCTGCAGGACCCGGATCCGCGGCCATCTTGGATCTGGGCCTGCTGCAGGGAGGAAGGTAGGAGACCCCTGGAGCAACGCGATCACATCGCGTTGCTGCGGGGGTCTCAGGGAAGCCCGCAGGGAGCCCCCTCCCTGCGTGATGCTTCCCTGCACCGCCGGCACATCGCGATCATGTTTGATCGCGGTGTGCCGGGGGTTAATGTGCCGGGGGCGGTCCGTGACCGCTCCTGGCAAATAGTGCCGGATGTCAGCTGCGATAGGCAGCTGACACTCGGCCGCACTCCCCCCGTGAGCGCGGCCGATCGCTCTGGACGTACTATTCCGTCCTTGGGAATTAAGGCCCACCCCACATGGACGGAATAGTACGTCCAATGGCAGAAAGGGGTTAATGAGAAAAAAATGTACCAAATGGCTGCAATGAAACAAAGTGAAAAATGTAAAGGGGTCTGCATACTTTCTGTACCCACTGAATGTCCGATATATTTCCAGCATTGTGACTACCATGCCACATTGACTTGCATCACTGGGCAATTTCCGCATTGTTCCCAAATGAGAACTGACGGGGCAATCACGCAGATCAACCCACTGTCAGGCTGCCGTGACACGATCAGTATGTGATCAGTATTTGACATCAGTATTTGTAGCCAAAACCAGGAGTGGAACAAATAGAGGAAAAGTACAATAGAAACACCTGCACCACTTCTGCATTTATCACCCACTCCTGGCTACAAATACTGATGTAAAATACTGACCAAATACTGAGCGTGTGACGGCAGCCTAACCTTTTTGTCAGGGGAGCGCAACTCTGCTGCCTCCAATCATTGCAATTAAGCAAATGGCTGTCAAGTTGTCACGATATGGTATGAAATATCATAAGTAGGTCTCTTGCTAGCCTGAGTGGGCTAAGCCCCCTTCTTGGAGAACAGTTTGTAGCTGCAAATTCCTGGCTTTCCTTCTCTGAGAGTATGGGGGGAAGAGAGGTTTTATTGCCGAATGGAATTTACGACTAGCATTTCCTGTGTAAGCTCTTGTCCAGCTAGAACAGGAAAAATGGCTCCAAAAATTCATGAAAGATTCTTTGTTTAGTTTTTGTTAGATATTAGGCAAACGATTTAAGCTAGAAATACGAAAATATATATTCGTAGTCTCACTCGGTGTAGCTACACATCTCATGACACTCGGGTTTCTAACTCCATCTGGTAAAGAAGTAGGGTTTTCTCTGTAAATATGTATCCCAGATAGGACATATTTGATCTCATTAGAATGCTCACGTTAATCTGAGATGAATGATGAGCTTTTTAGGACGCTGACATGTTTTGTAGTGAAGTTATAGAAATCAGAGAGAATAGTTTAAAGTTTAGGCAGAATGTAGAGAGAGGAGGGTCTGGATAAGCCAGCCTTTCTGTGATGTCACAGCCTTAATGTTTTAAGTGTCTGGCAGGCTCTGAGGAGTCACTTGCTGCTGGATTTCTTGTCCTGTCCTGGAAGAGCCCTGCTCACGTCCCAATGAGCTGGGACGTATGGAAAAACTCCACTAGCCTGGTTGCTTGTCATGCTTTAAACATGTAAGTGTTGCTTTTCTCATTTATTCCCTTTATGTTATAATTACCCATGTACATATTTGCAATTGTCTCATTTATAACCTCTTTATAAACTATTTTTGATAAAGCATTGCCTAATTATTTTTAATGGGATATACTATTATATATTAGTTCGTTCTCCTGTTCTAAACCGTACCCTAAGTCTCTGAAGGGAAATACGCTACTGTTACTGTTGTGTTGGGTTAGCTTCGGACCCGTTTAATCGAAGCTGGTGGCAGTGATACCGATAGTGTGCAGACGTTTGGGTTATGTGGTAGCGGCTGCGGCTTTAATAATTATTGTTCCTGCCTGAGTGGGAGTAGTTATCGCGTCGCTGCAGCGTGCCCAATAGCCAGTACATAGCAGGCAGCCTTTCTGGCGACTAATTACCCAGGGTGCAGTACCTAATCTGACCTGAGACTAAGGGGGCGCCAGAGAGCTGCAAGTGTTAAGTGGAACTGTAAGCGGGATATACATAAATCCCTGCAGTTCGTGGTATATAGAAAAGCAGTGGGATACCTAGAATAAGCCCCTGCTGTAAACTAAGAGGTCAATAGCCTGGTGTGTGGTTTTTCATCACATCGTGGACTGGAGGGATAACTAAGATAAGCCCCCCTGCACATGTGATAGCCGTCTGTTGGCCTAAAGTCACCTCAATCCGTGACGTAGGGGTGACGGTCACGGTGTGACTCCTGACCCGTTGGTGACAGCGGTCGGGGGGGAATCGTGACACAAGTGATGGACGAGAATGCGTCTGCTTCCACTATAAGGCTGTGTGCACACGATGCAGATTTACTGCAGATCTGCAGTGTTTTTTTCTGCGCAGAAACGCTGCAGATCTGTGATTTACAGTACAATGTGAAATAAAAAAAAAAAAGCTGTGCACATGGTGCAGAAAAATCCACTCCGAAGCGCTGCAGATTTCAAAGATGTGCATGTCACTTCTTTTGTGCAGTTCTGCAGCGTTTTTGCACCCCTCCATGATAAAAATCTGCAGTGGTAAAATCTGCACAAAATCCGCAACAAAAACTGCAGAAAAACTGCAGAAAATCTGCACCTGTGGATTCTGCCAGGAGATGCAGATTTAGTGCAGAAAATTCTGCACCACATTTCCTACGTGTGCACATCGCCTTAGGCCAGTTACTGGAGAAATCCAAGTTGGCGTATCGTGTATAAACTCCTCCAAGTCCGTCACTTCCAGCTCCGCAATAACAAAAGAAACTATTCGCTGCCACCACCAGTCATTTATACAGTTCATTACCGGTAGCGTATGGCTTCGGGGTGCGGTTTACAGAGAAAAAGTAACAGCTATTCAATTTTATGTTTAATCCAGGAAGATAGTGTCTATAAAGTATAAAAGATGATACCAAATAGAAACAAAACGAGATATACAATTTACACAAAATAAAAAGCAATAACAAATGCAACTTACTAAACTGTGGTCAGAAAAGTGTCTCAAAGTTTAGCAAAAGGAAGCAATTTACCGTAATTGAGAAAATGTCTGGTGAAGACGTGGGTCAAACCTACACAGCAATGTATCTTCCTGGCCTTGAAAAAGGGTTAAAATTGGCATTGGCTTTTTTTTTATAGCTCCAGTTACACCCATACACCTGCCTCTGGTACAAAGCCCCAACATTCATGTCTGGATAATGGAGACACCAGGCCTGGACCCCCTTTCATGAGTATCTTTTTATGTAGGGAAGAGTTGCCTCTGGAGGTGTAAGAATTTCTCTTCCGTTCCTCTTTGAATCTACCGATCCCGTCTAGGTGGCAGTTTCTCACAATGGACATCCTGCTTTAATCACCTGCGCACTGCAGGGAGCCTCTCCCTCAAAGATGTTGTCACGATATGGTATGAAATATCATAAGTAGTTCTCTTGCTAGCCTGAGTGGGCTAAGCCCCCCCTTCTTGGAGTAACAGTTTGTAGCTGCAAATTCCTGGCTGTCCTTCTCTGAGAGTATGGGGGAAGAGAGGTTTTATTGCCGAATGGAATTTACGACTAGCATTTCCTGTGTAAGCTCTTGTTCAGCTATAAGGAAAAGTGGCTCCAAAAATTCATGAAAGATTCTTTGTTTAGTTTTTGTTAGATATTAGGCAAACGATTTAAGCTAGAAATACGAAAATATATATTTGTAGTCTCACTTGGTGTAGCTACACATCTCATGACGCTCGGGCTTCTAACTCCATCTGGTAAAGAAGTAGGGATTTCTCTGTAAATATGTATCCCAGTTAGGACATATTTGATCTCATTAGAATGCTCACGTTAATCCGAGATGATTGATGGGTTTTTTAGGACGCTGACATGTTTTGTAGTGAAGTTATAGAAATCAGAGAGAATAGTTTAAAGTTTAGGCAGAATGTAGAGAGAGGAGGGTCTGGATAAGCCAGCCTTTCTGTGATGTCACAGCCTTGAAAGTATAACTGGCTGCACACATCCCCAGCTGTGTCTCTGCTAGATTTCTTCCTGACTTCTTGTCCTCTCCTGAAGCCAGCAGCATCCCATGGACTGGGATATATGGAAACTGCCCTGTTATGGCTGGCAATCAGGCAACACAGCGTGCAGTAATCAGCGCACATACAGAGATCTGGCAATAACCAAAAACAATAGGACGAGCTCTGAGACGTGGAATCTCTGTAGACTGCAGTACCTGATCTATCCTCACACAACTATAAGCAGCAGTGGATTGCGCCTATCACTACCTATGCAACTCGGCACTGCCTGAGGAGCTGACTAGCCTGAAGATAGAAATACAAGCCTGACTTACCTCAGAGAAATACCCCAAAGGAATAGGCAGCCCCCCACATATAATGACTGTTAGCAAGATGAAAAGACAAACGTAGGAATGAAATAGATTCAGCAAAGTGAGGCCCGATATACTAGACAGAGCGAGGATAGCAAAGAGAACTATGCAGTCTACAAAAAACCCTAAAACGAAAACCACGCAAAGGGGCAAAAAGACCCACCGTGCCGAACTAACAGCACGGCGGTGCACCCCTTTGCTTCTCAGAGCTTCCAGCAAAAGTAAATAGCAAGCTGGACAGAAAAAACAGAAAACAAACTAGAAGCACTTATCTAGCAGAGCAGCAGGCCCAAGGAAAGATGCAGTAGCTCAGATCCAACACTGGAACATTGACAAGGAGCAAGGAAGACAGACTCAGGTGGAGCTAAATAGCAAGGCAGCCAACGAGCTCACCAAAACACCTGAGGGAGGAAGCCCAGAGACTGCAATACCACTTGTGACCACAGAAGTGAATTCAGCCACAGAATTCACAACAGTACCCCCCCCTTGAGGAGGGGTCACCGAACCCTCACCAGAACCCCCAGGCCGACCAGGATGAGCCACATGAAAGGCACGAACAAGATCTGGGGCATGGACATCAGAGGCAAAAACCCAGGAATTATCTTCCTGAGCATAACCCTTCCATTTGACCAGATACTGGAGTTTCCGTCTAGAGACACGAGAATCCAAAATCTTCTCCACAATATACTCCAATTCCCCCTCCACCAAAACAGGGGCAGGAGGCTCCACAGATGGAACCATAGGTGCCACGTATCTCCTCAACAACGACCTATGGAATACATTATGTATAGAAAAGGAGTCTGGGAGGATCAGACGAAAAGACACCGGATTGAGAATCTCAAAAATCCTATACGGACCAATAAAACGAGGTTTAAATTTAGGAGAGGAAACCTTCATAGGAATATGACGAGAAGATAACCAAACCAGATCCCCAACACGAAGTCGGGGTCCCACACGGCGTCTGCGATTAGCGAAAAGCTGAGCCTTCTCCTGGGACAAGGTCAAATTGTCCACTACCTGAGTCCAGATCTGCTGCAACCTGTCCACCACAGAATCCACACCAGGACAGTCCGAAGACTCAACCTGTCCTGAAGAGAAACGAGGATGGAACCCAGAATTGCAGAAAAATGGAGAGACCAAGGTAGCCGAGCTGGCCCGATTATTAAGGGCGAACTCAGCCAACGGCAAAAATGACACCCAATCATCCTGGTCAGCGGAAACAAAACATCTCAGATATGTTTCCAAGGTCTGATTGGTTCGTTCGGTCTGGCCATTAGTCTGAGGATGGAAGGCCGAGGAGAAAGATAGGTCAATGCCCATCCTACCACAAAAGGCTCGCCAGAACCTCGAGACAAACTGGGAACCTCTGTCAGAAACAATATTCTCAGGAATGCCATGTAAACGAACCACATGCTGGAAGAACAAAGGCACCAAATCAGAGGAGGAAGGCAATTTAACCAAAGGCACCAGATGGACCATTTTAGAAAAGCGATGACAGACCACCCAAATGACCGACATTTTTTGAGAAACGGGAAGGTCAGAAATGAAATCCATCGAAATATGTGTCCAAGGCCTCTTCGGGACCGGCAAGGGCAAAAGCAACCCACTGGCACGTGAACAGCAGGGCTTAGCCCTAGCACAAATTCCACAGGACTGCACAAAAGCACGCACATCCCGCGACAGAGATGGCCACCAGAAGGATCTAGCAACCAACTCCCTGGTACCAAAGATTCCTGGATGACCGGCCAGCACCGAACAATGAAGTTCAGAGATAACTTTACTAGTCCACCTATCAGGGACGAACAGTTTCTCGGCCGGACAACGATCAGGTTTATTAGCCTGAAATTTCTGCAACACTCTCCGCAAATCAGGGGAGATGGCAGACACAATGACTCCTTCCTTGAGGATACTCGCCGGCTCAGATAACCCCGGAGAGTCGGGCACAATACTCCTAGACAGAGCATCCGCCTTCACATTTTTAGAGCCCGGAAGGTATGAAATCACAAAATCAAAACGAGCAAAAAATAACGACCAACGGGCCTGTCTAGGATTCAAGCGCTTGGCAGACTCAAGATAAGTAAGGTTCTTATGATCAGTCAAAACCACCACGCGATGCTTAGCACCCTCAAGCCAATGACGCCACTCCTCGAATGCCCACTTCATGGCCAGCAACTCTCGGTTGCCCACATCATAATTACGCTCAGCAGCAGAAAATTTCCTGGAAAAGAAAGCACATGGTTTGAACACTGAGGAACCAGAACCTCTCTGTGACAAAACCGCCCCTGCACCAATCTCAGAAGCATCAACCTCGACCTGGAACGGAAGAGAAACATCAGGTTGACACAACACAGGGGCACAGCAAAAACGACGCTTCAACTCCTGAAAAGCTTCCACGGCAGCAGAAGACCAATTAACCAAATCAGCACCCTTCTTGGTCAAATCGGTCAATGGTCTGGCAATGCTAGAAAAATTACAGATGAAGCGACGATAAAAATTAGCAAAGCCCAGGAATTTCTGCAGACTTTTTAGAGATGTCGGCTGAGTCCAATCCTGGATGGCCTGAACCTTAACCGGATCCATCTCGATAGTAGAAGGGGAAAAGATGAACCCCAAAAATGAAACTTTCTGCACACCGAAGAGACACTTTGATCCCTTCACGAACAAGGAATTAGCACGCAGTACCTGGAAAACCATTCTGACTTGCTTCACATGAGACTCCCAATCATCTGAGAAGATCAAAATGTCATCCAAGTAAACAATCAAGAATTTATCCAGATACTCACGGAAAATGTCATGCATAAAAGACTGAAAAACAGATGGAGCATTGGCAAGTCCGAACGGCATCACCAGATACTCAAAATGACCCTCGGGCGTATTAAATGCCGTTTTCCATTCATCTCCCTGCCTGATTCTCACCAGATTATACGCACCACGAAGATCAATCTTAGTAAACCAACTAGCCCCCTTAATCCGAGCAAACAAGTCAGAAATCAATGGCAAGGGATACTGAAACTTAACAGTGATCTTATTAAGAAGGCGGTAATCAATACACGGTCTTAGCGAACCATCCTTCTTGGCTACAAAAAAGAACCCTGCTCCCAATGGTGACGACGATGGGCGAATATGTCCCTTCTCCAGGGACTCCTTCACATAACTGCGCATAGCGGTGTGTTCAGGTACGGACAAATTAAATAAACGACCCTTAGGGAATTTACTACCAGGAATCAAATCGATAGCACAATCACAATTCCTATGCGGAGGTAGGGCATCAGACTTGGACTCTTCAAATACATCCTGAAAGTCCGACAAGAACTCTGGGATGTTAGAAGGAATGGATGACGAAATAGACAAAAATGGAACATCACCATGTACTCCCTGACAACCCCAGCTGGTTACCGACATAGAGTTCCAATCCAATACTGGATTATGGGTTTGTAGCCATGGCAACCCCAACACGACCACATCATGCAAATTATGCAGTACCAGAAAGCGAATAACTTCCTGATGTGCAGGAGCAATGCACATGGTCAGCTGGGCCCAGTACTGAGGCTTATTCTTGGCCAAAGGTGTAGCATCAATTCCTCTCAACGGAATAGGACACCGCAAAGGCTCCAAGAAAAATCCACAACGTTTAGCATAATCCAAATCCATCAGATTCAGGGCAGCGCCTGAATCCACAAACGCCATGACAGAATACGATGACAAAGAGCACATTAAGGTAATGGACAAAAGGAATTTGGACTGTACAGTACCAATAACGGCAGAGCTATCGAACCGCCTAGTGCGTTTAGGACAATTAGAAATAGCATGAGTAGAATCACCACAATAGAAACACAGTCTGTTCAGACGTCTGTGTTCTTGCCGTTCTACTTTAGTCATAGTCCTGTCGCACTGCATAGGCTCAGGTTTACTCTCAGACAATACCGCCAGATGGTGCACAGATTTACGCTCGCGCAAGCGACGACCGATCTGAATGGCCAAGGACATAGACTCATTCAAACCAGCAGGTATAGGAAATCCCACCATTACATCCTTAAGAGCTTCAGAGAGACCCTTTCTGAACAAAGCCGCTAGTGCAGATTCATTCCACAGAGTGAGTACTGACCACTTCCTAAATTTCTGACAATATACTTCTACATCATCCTGACCCTGGCATAAAGCCAGCAGATTTTTCTCAGCCTGATCCACTGAATTAGGCTCATCGTAAAGCAATCCCAGCGCCTGGAAAAATGCATCAACATTACTCAATGCAGAATCTCCTGGTGCAAGAGAAAACGCCCAGTCCTGTGGGTCGCCGCGCAAAAAAGAAATAATAATCAAAACCTGTTGAATAGGATTACCAGAAGAATGAGGTTTCAAGGCCAAAAATAGCTTACAATTATTTCTGAAGCTCAGGAATTTAGTTCTGTCACCAAAAAACAAATCAGGAATCGGAATTCTTGGTTCTAGCATCGATTTCTGATCAATAGTATCTTGAATCTTTTGTACATTTACAACGAGATTATCCATTGAGGAGCACAGAGCCTGAATATCCATGTCCACAGCTGTGTCCTGAAGCACTCTAATGTCTAGGGGAAAAAAAGACTGAAGACAGAGCTAAGAAAAAAAAATGATGTCAGGATTTCTTTTTTCCCTCTATTGGGAATCATTGGTGTGGCTCCTTGTACTGTTATGGCTGGCAATCAGGCAACACAGCGTGCAGTAATCAGCGCACATACAGAGATCTGGCAATAACCAAAAACAATAGGACGAGCTCTGAGACGTGGAATCTCTGTAGACTGCAGTACCTGATCTATCCTCACACAACTATAAGCAGCAGTGGATTGCGCCTATCACTACCTATGCAACTCGGCACTGCCTGAGGAGCTGACTAGCCTGAAGATAGAAATACAAGCCTGACTTACCTCAGAGAAATACCCCAAAGGAATAGGCAGCCCCCCACATATAATGACTGTTAGCAAGATGAAAAGACAAACGTAGGAATGAAATAGATTCAGCAAAGTGAGGCCCGATATACTAGACAGAGCGAGGATAGCAAAGAGAACTATGCAGTCTACAAAAAACCCTAAAACGAAAACCACGCAAAGGGGCAAAAAGACCCACCGTGCCGAACTAACAGCACGGCGGTGCACCCCTTTGCTTCTCAGAGCTTCCAGCAAAAGTAAATAGCAAGCTGGACAGAAAAAACAGAAAACAAACTAGAAGCACTTATCTAGCAGAGCAGCAGGCCCAAGGAAAGATGCAGTAGCTCAGATCCAACACTGGAACATTGACAAGGAGCAAGGAAGACAGACTCAGGTGGAGCTAAATAGCAAGGCAGCCAACGAGCTCACCAAAACACCTGAGGGAGGAAGCCCAGAGACTGCAATACCACTTGTGACCACAGAAGTGAATTCAGCCACAGAATTCACAACACTGCCCTAGCCTGGTTGCCTGTCATGCTTTGAACATGTAAGTGTTGCTTTTTCTCATTTATTCCCTTTATGTTATAATTACCCTTGTACATATTGGCAATTGTCTCCTTTGTAACTTCTTTATAAAATATTTTTCATAAAGCACTGCCTAATTAATTTCAATGGAATATACTATTATATATTAGTTCGTTCATCCATGCTCTAAACTTACCCTGTCTTCTGAAGTGAAATACGCTACTGATACTGTTGTGTTGGGTTAGCTTCGGACCCGTTTAATCGAAGCTGGTGGCAGTGATACCGATAGTGTGCAGACTTTTGGGTTATGTTGTAGCGGCTGCGACGTTAATAATTATTGTTCCTGCCTGAGTGGGAGTAGTTATCGCGTCGCTGCAGCGTGCCCAATAGCCAGTACATAGCAGGCAGCCTTTCTGGCGACTAATTACCCAGGGTGGAGTACCTAATCTGACCTGAGAGTAAGGGGGGCGCCAGAGAGCTGCAAGTGTTAAGTGGAACTGTAAGCGGGATATACATAAATCCCTGCAGTTCGTGGTATATAGAAAAGCAGTGGGATACCTAGAATAAGCCCCTGCTGTAAACTAAGAGGTCAATAGCCCTGTGTGTGGTTTTTTTCATCACATCGTGGAGTGGAGGGATAACTAAGATAAGCCCCCTGCACATGTGATAGCCGTCTGGTGGCCTAAAGTCACCTCAATCCGTGACGTAGGGGTGACGGTCACGGTGTGAATCCTGACCCATTGGTGACAGCGGTCAGGGGGAATCGTGACAATTGGTGGCAAGGCGGTGGGATATCTTAGAGCATTAGTGATTTGGTTTGAGTAATCATTCCTCTCACTAAAAACTTGCAGAAAGTTCTTGCGAGGACTCTGCGCAAATAAGTTTGGAGAACGAACTCAGTGCTTTTTAGTTGTGAGACAATTGCGTACTGGTAATTATCCCCTCCCTTTCTCTTCGTTTTTCTATCCTATCTTTTATTTGGCAACCATGGTTGTGCTGGGAGAAACCTTCTATGAGCAGCAGACCAGAGACACCCTTGTCGCCTTATGCAAGTCACAGCACATTGACTTTGCAAGCAAAAACAAAGCCCAACTGGTCGCAGATCTGGTGCAATGGGAAGCCGCTCGAGACCAATCTCAGAGCTCAGAGGCCGCAGAAGCCAGCACCAGCGAACATGGTGCTGCAGCAGAGGTCCACCCACTGAATGCTGGCCCTGTTAGCAATCCGGGCGAATTGGACCCCCACCTGCAGGCGGCCTTGAAAGAATTCCCCACTGACGACCATGAGGGACGTCGGCAGCTGATTCAGCAATACCGGCAAGAGGCCCGAGCTGAGCGAGAGGCCCGAGCTGAGCGAGAGGCCCAGGCCCAGCAAGCGGAGCGGGAGTACCAGCTGCAGATGGCCCGACTGCAAATGCAGGGGTCGTCCCAGTCCAGCCGTGAGCCCAGCAGCGCTCAGATGCCTAAACCCCGGCCCGATCACTTCCCTGTTATGGAGAAGGACGGAGACTTGGACACTTTTCTGCGGGCCTTTGAGAAAGCCTGCAGACAGTACCGGCTGCCTACAGATGAATGGGCCCGATACCTGACACCAGGGCTGAGAGGTAAAGCTCTGGAGGCGTTTGCTGCCCTCCCTCAAGAACAAGATGGTGACTATGAGGCCATCAAAAAGGCTCTGATAGCCAAGTACCAGCTTACACCCGAGGTGTACCGTAGAAAGTTCCGGACCCTCCAACGTGGCCCACACGACAGTTACAGTGATGTGGTGCATGGACTGGGGACCCACTTTGACCAGTGGACCCAAGGACTGTCAGTGACCACCTTTGCGCAGCTGCGAGACCTGATGATCAAAGACCAGTTCTTTCATCTTTGCCCAGCTGAGGTGCGACAGTTCGTGATGGACAGAGAACCCAAAGACGTGACGAAAGCAGCGCAGATTGCCGATGCCTATGAGGCCAACCGTAGATCGGAAGTGCGGAAGCCAGTCACCACCAGCTGGAGAGGGGGTAAGCCTGCAACCAACGCCAGTACCCCTGCCAGCCAACACACCCGAGGTCCTGGCCCTGTGGCCAACAGCACCAGACCTACCACCGAACCTCGCGCGTGTTACACCTGCAAGCGGACTGGGCATATCAGTACCTTCTGTCCAGACAGGCCGAAGAACCCCCCAGCCAAGGCCCCAGGGCCTAATGCAGCAGTTCTTTTGGTGGGTGGTGTGGTTGGGAGGGTGTGTGACAACGTACAGCCCGTCACTGTGGGGGGCCATGTTGCTACAGGCCTCAAGGACACCGGGGCTGAACGAACCCTCATCCGACCCGAACTGGCGGCCCCTGAAGAAATCATTCCGGGGAAAACCCTAACTGTCACTGGGATTGGGGGCATCAGCTGTCCCTTACCGATGGCCCGGGTTTTTATTGATTGGGGTGCTGGGAGCGGGGTGAAGGAAGTGGGGCTGTCGGATAATTTGCCCACTGATGTTTTGTTGGGAACTGATTTGGGGAGGATGTTTGCATACTACGTCCCTGACACCCCTCCCCCCCTCCCCAATCTACTAATAAGGGTAACGTTAACCCTGATGATGATGATGATGATGGGAAATCGCATGTGTTACCTGACCATGCTTTATCTTGTAATGATGCATCTAATAACCATTTTTTCCCTAGGATTGATGGTGAAAATGTTGTACCTGTGCCAGCGGAACCTGATAATGATTTTTCTGTGAAGGTTAATGTGTCCATAGGTACAGGCGTGCCCAGCCACGTCGCTCTGCGGAGTGAGACGGCTGAGGAACCCCTAACAGGGGCAAGTGTCGGTGCTACAGGAAATGGGGAGATGCATGGGAACCGTGAGGAAGGTGATGCCATGAAAGTGACCAGTGCCACCGAGGAAGGTAACTGGCCCATAAGTAGCACTGCCCCTGAAGTGTTGGGGGTGGATGGGGAGGTAGAGCCCATAGCAGCGCCGGCTGATGGGCCTGTAGAAACCCCCGGGGAGACAGCCTACGTAGCTGCTGTCACCCGCAGTCAGAGTGCCCGGAACGCAGATAACTCAGCCTTCCGGACCCTCCTCAGTCATCACGGTGACTGAACCAGAGGTGGACCCAGAGCAGGTCCAAGAGGGTTCCCGTGGGGAAGGGACCCTGACGTCGCTTCTGGCTTCCCCTAGCCAGGAGTTTCAGGCCGCTCTGCACACAGATGCGAGCCTAGAGAGTTTGAGACAACTTGCCGGGATGCCCTTCTCCGAGACTGATAAGGAGAAGGTGTTCTGGGAACAAGGAAGGTTGTACCGGGAGACAGTACCCGGAGAATCACAAAAGGAGTGGTTGAGGGAAAGACAGCTGGTCGTCCCACAGCAATTCCGGGGTGAGTTGTTGCGGATTGCCCATGAGATCCCGCTAGCTGGACACTTGGGGATCAGCAAAACTAAGGCCCGGCTGTCTCAACACTTCTATTGGCCTAAGATGGGGACAGATGTGTCAAACTACTGCCGCTCCTGTGTCACCTGTCAAAGGGTGGGGAAAGCGGGGCCTGCTATTAAGGCTCCCCTGATCCCTTTGCCAGTGATAGAGGAGCCTTTCCAGAGGATCGCGGTGGACATTGTGGGCCCGCTGGCCGTCCCCAGCAGCTCTGGAAAGCAATACATCCTTACTGTGGTAGACTACGCTACCCGGTACCCAGAGGCAGTAGCTCTGTCGTCAACTAGGGCAGATAAGGTGGCGGATGCCCTGTTGGCCATCTTTTCACGTGTAGGATTTCCCAGGGAAATGCTTACTGATCAAGGGACCCAATTTATGTCTCGCCTAATGGAGGCTCTCTGTAAGAGAATGCAGGTGAAGCACCTGGTATCGAGTGCGTATCACCCACAGACCAATGGCTTGTGTGAACGCTTCAATGGTACCCTCAAACAGATGCTACGCATGCTGGTTGAGACTCAAGGGCGCGACTGGGAGCGGTACCTCCCACACCTGCTGTTCGCTTACCGAGAGGTTCCGCAGGCCTCGACGGGGTTCTCCCCCTTCGAGCTCCTGTACGGCAGGCGAGTCCGGGGACCCCTTGGGTTGGTAAGAGAATCCTGGGAAGAGGAGCCGAACCCTTCTGAAGTGTCCATAGTGGAGTATGTCATGCGCTTCCGTGACAAGATGCAGACCTTGACGCAGTTGGTGCATGACAACATGACGCAGGCTCAGGCTGATCAGAAGCACTGGTACGACCAGAACGCCCGGGAGCGGACCTACCACGTGGGTCAAAAGGTGTGGGTGCTGGTCCCCGTACCAACGGATAAGCTTCAGGCAGCCTGGGAGGGCCCGTACGTCGTCCACCAACAGCTCAACCCGGTCACGTACGTGGTCACGCTTGACCACGCTCGGGGTAGGCGAAAGGCCTTTCACGTCAACATGATGAAGGCTCATCACGAACGTGAACCTTTCGTCCTACCGGTCTGCAGCTTGCCCGAAGACGGTGAGGAAGACACCCTCCTGGACTTGCTGGCCCAAGCCAAGGCCAATGGGTCCATCGAGGATGTGGAGGTAAGCGCCTCGTTAACTGAACCCCAGCGGGTGCAGTTGCAAACCACCCTGGAACCTTTCCGGGTCGTGTTCTCCAACCGACCTGGGAGGACTGAGTTAGCAGTCCACGAGGTGGACACCGGGAATCACGCCCCACTACGGCGAACACCCTATCGAATCTCTGACCAGGTGCAGCAGACTATGCGCCAAGAGATCGATGAGATGTTACAGCTGGGGGTGATTCGGCGGTCAAAGAGCGCGTGGACATCACCTGTAGTTCTCGTGCCAAAGAAGGACCGGACCACCCGGTTCTGCGTGGACTACAGGGGGCTCAACGCCATCACAGCCTCGGATGCGCACCCAATGCCGCGCATGGAGGAGCTGCTTGAGAAGTTAGCTGGCGCAGATTACCTAACAATAATGGATCTGAGTCGAGGATACTGGCAGATTCCCCTGAGCCCCGAGGCGCAGGAAAAGTCCGCCTTTATCACACCCTTTGGACTGTACGAGTCCACGGTCATGCCCTTCGGCATGAAGAATGCCCCTGCCACTTTCCAGCGGATGGTCAACCTCCTGCTTCAGGGACTGGAGACGTACGCCGTGGCGTACTTGGATGACATTGCCATCTTCAGTCCCTCCTGGAAGGAACACCTGCAGCATCTCGAGGAGGTGCTCAGGCGAATTCACCAAGCAGGACTGACTATCAAGCCGGGAAAGTGTCAGATGGGCATGAGGGAGGTTCACTACCTGGGGCACCGGGTAGGCGGGAACACCCTGAAGCCAGAGCCTGACAAAGTGGGAGTGATCGTGAACTGGCCCACTCCCGTGACCAAGAAACAGGTGATGTCCTTCTTGGGCACTGCAGGGTACTATAGGCGCTTCGTAAAGCACTATAGTAGCCTGGCAAAACCTTTGACGGACCTCACCAGGAAGAAGCTACCTCACATTGTCAACTGGACAGATGGCCGTGAGGGGGCCTTCCATGCGTTGAAAACCGCACTGTGCAACGCCCCTGTGTTGAAAGCAGTCGACAGCAGTCGACCGTTCTTGGTGCAGACCGACGCCAGCGAGTTTGGCCTTGGTGCTGTGCTCAGCCAGGTTGACTCGGAGGACCAAGAGCACCCCGTGTTATACCTGAGCTGGAAACTTTTGCCGAGGGAAGTGGCCTACTCCACAATTGAGAAGGAGTGCCTGGCCATAGTCTGGGCCCTGCAGCGCTTGAAGCCCTACTTGTATGGTCACAATTTCACTGTGGTGACCGACCACAACCCTCTTCGCTGGCTAAACGCCATGTGTGGAACCAACGGCAGGTTGCTACGCTGGAGCCTTGCCCTTCAGCAGTTTGACTTCACCATTGAACATAAAACGGGCAAAGAGCATGGGAATGCAGATGGACTCTCCCGCCAGGGTGAACCTACTGAGGTGCCCATGGAGGCATACCGTGGGGTACTGCCTCCCTAGCGCACACCAAAAGGGGGAGGTGTCACGATATGGTATGAAATATCATAAGTAGTTCTCTTGCTAGCCTGAGTGGGCTAAGCCCCCCCTTCTTGGAGTAACAGTTTGTAGCTGCAAATTCCTGGCTGTCCTTCTCAGAGAGTATGGGGGAAGAGAGGTTTTATTGCCGAACAGAATTTACGACTAGCATTTCCTGTGTAAGCTCTTGTTCAGCTATAAGGAAAAGTGGCTCCAAAAATTCATGAAAGATTCTTTGTTTAGTTTTTGTTAGATATTAGGCAAACGATTTAAGCTAGAAATATGAAAATATATATTTGTAGTTTCACTTGGTGTAGCTACACATCTCATGACGCTCGGGCTTCTAACTCCATCTGGTAAAGAAGTAGGGATTTCTCTGTAAATATGTAACCCAGTTAGGACATATTTGATCTCATTAGAATGCTCACGTTAATCCGAGATGATTGATGGGTTTTTTAGGACGCTGACATGTTTTGTAGTGAAGTTATAGAAATCAGAGAGAATAGTTTAAAGTTTAGGCAGAATGTAGAGAGAGGAGGGTCTGGATAAGCCAGCCTTTCTGTGAGGTCACAGCCTTGAAAGTATAACTGGCTGCACACATCCCCAGCTGTGTCTCTGCTAGATTTCTTCCTGACTTCTTGTCCTCTCCTGAAGCCAGCAGCATCCCATGGACTGGGATATATGGAAACTGCCCTAGCCTGGTTGCCTGTCATGCTTTGAACATGTAAGTGTTGCTTTTTCTCATTTATTCCCTTTATGTTATAATTACCCTTGTACATATTGGCAATTGTCTCCTTTGTAACTTCTTTATAAAATATTTTTCATAAAGCACTGCCTAATTAATTTCAATGGAATATACTATTATATATTAGTTCGTTCATCCATGCTCTAAACTTACCCTGTCTTCTGAAGTGAAATACGCTACTGATACTGTTGTGTTGGGTTAGCTTCGGACCCGTTTAATCGAAGCTGGTGGTAGTGATACCGAT
Source organism: Ranitomeya imitator (assembly GCF_032444005.1). Lineage (NCBI taxonomy): Eukaryota > Metazoa > Chordata > Amphibia > Anura > Dendrobatidae > Ranitomeya > Ranitomeya imitator. Next base: position 847,277,241 of record NC_091284.1, on the reverse strand, counting down.
AGTGTGCAGACTTTTGGGTTATGTTGTAGCGGCTGCGACGTTAATTATTGTTCCTGCCTGAGTGGGAGTAGTTATCGCGTCGCTGCAACGTGCCCAATAGCCAGTACATAGCAGGCAGCCTTTCTGGTGACTAATTACCCACGGTGCAGTACCTAATCTGACCTGAGAGTAAGGGGGCGCCAGAGAGCTGCAAGTGTTAAGTGGAACTGTAAGCGGGATATACATAAATCCCTGCAGTTCGTGGTATATAGAAAAGCAGTGGGATACCTAGAATAAGCCCCTGCTGTAAACTAAGAGGTCAATAGCCTTGTGTGTGGTTTTTTTCATCACATCGTGGAGTGGAGGGATAACTAAGATAAGCCCCCTGCACATGTGATAGCCGTCTGTTGGCCTAAAGTCACCTCAATCCGTGACGTAGGGGTGACGGTCACGGTGTGAATCCTGACCCATTGGTGACAGCGGTCAGGGGGAATCGTGACAGATGTTATAGCATTTTCTTTTTTTTACTCTTTGCCAAGACAGCACCCCACATGAGGAAACCTACAGAATAAAAGGAGGTGGTCCCCTCTCCTCCTCAGTCTAGGTTTCCTGTTCCTATAGGAATCCGAGCTTACCTACAGATGAATAGGATTCCTGGGCCATGCATCCGCCTGTGTAGTTCTGGGGGAACAGCTTGCAGCCTCCCCCCTCGTCTGGTCGGCGATCCATAGTCCGGATCCAGGGGTGGTCCGCCCGGCTCCATGAGGGCGCACGCGCTGCAGCAGCCGGCTTTCAATCCTCCGGCTGCCACATGGTAAGGAGAGTGGCGTGTCTAACCCGGAAGTAGCCGGAGCACTTCCGGGTTGGTCCGGGGAGGCTGGAGATTCGGCGCCAAATTTAAAAAGCGGCGCCGCCATCGGACTTGTGTGTGTGTGAGTATGGCTTCACCGACCAACGATGCGCACCTACCTGTAACAGAGCAACTAAGCACTAAGAGTGGTGGTCGCCCTCCAGAGAACCGATCCACCGCCAGACAGAATGTCAAAGACCATTTACCTAAAGCTCCGCCTCCAGAACCGCTACCTTTCAGCTTCACTGGGTGAGTTTTAAAAGATCCTCTTCCTATATGCTGATATATGTTCCTCCTGTGTCCCTCTCCTTTTAGACTAAGAAACGGACACACAAGTCCAAGCATAAAGAAGGCACCCTATGTACACAACCTCTTCCGGATTCTTACGCAAAAAGGTTATGCCCAGAGTGTATCACTCTACATAGTAACATAGTTAGTAAGGCCGAAAAAAGACATTTGTCCATCCAGTTCAGCCTATATTCCATCATAATAAATCCCCAGATCTACGTCCTTCTACAGAACCTAATAATTGTATGATACAATATTGTTCTGCTCCAGGAAGACATCCAGGCCTCTCTTGAACCCCTCGACTGAGTTCGCCATCACCACCTCCTCAGGCAAGCAATTCCAGATTCTCACTGCCCTAACAGTAAAGAATCCTCTTCTATGTTGGTGGAAAAACCTTGTCTCCTCCAGACGCAAAGAATGCCCCCTTGTGCCCGTCACCTTCCTTGGTATAAACAGATCCTCAGCGAGATATTTGTATTGTCCCCTTATATACTTATACATGGTTATTAGATCGCCCCTCAGTCGTCTTTTTTCTAGACTAAATAATCCTAATTTCGCTAATCTATCTGGGTATTGTAGTTCTCCCATCCCCTTTATTAATTTTGTTGCCCTCCTTTGTACTCTCTCTAGTTCCATTATATCCTTCCTGAGCACCGGTGCTCAAAACTGGACACAGTACTCCATGTGCGGTCTAACTAGGGATTTGTACAGAGGCAGTATAATGCTCTCATCATGTGTATCCAGACCTCTTTTAATGCACCCCATGATCCTGTTTGCCTTGGCAGCTGCTGCCTGGCACTGGCTGCTCCAGGTAAGTTTATCATTAACTAGGATCCCCAAGTCCTTCTCCCTGTCAGATTTACCCAGTGGTTTCCCATTCAGTGTGTAATGGTGACATTGATTCCTTCTTCCCATGTGTATAACCTTACATTTATCATTGTTAAACCTCATCTGCCACCTTTCAGCCCAAGTTTCCAACTTATCCAGATCCATCTGTAGCAGAATACTATCTTCTCTTGTATTAACTGCTTTACATAGTTTTGTATCATCTGCAAATATCGATATTTTACTGTGTAAACCTTCTACCAGATCATTAATGAATATGTTGAAGAGAACAGGTCCCAGTACCGACCCCTGCGGTCCCCACTGGTCACAGCGACCCAGTTAGAGACTATACCATTTATAACCACCCTCTGCTTTCTATCACGTAGCCAGTTACTAACCCATTTACACACAATTTCCCCCAGACCAAGCATTCTCATTTTGTGTACCAACCTCTTGTGCGGCACGGTATCAAACGCTTTGGAAAAATCGAGATATACCACGTCCAATGACTCACCGTGGTCCAGCCTATAGCTTACCTCTTCATAAAAACTGATTAGATTGGTTTGACAGGAGCGATTTCTCATAAACCCATGCTGATATGGAGTTAAACAGTTATTCTCATTGAGATAATCCAGAATAACATCCCTCAGAAACCCTTCAAATATTTTACCAACAATAGAGGTTAGACTTACTGGCCTATAATTTCCAGGTTCACTTTTAGAGCCCTTTTTGAATATTGGCACCACATTTGCTATGCGCCAGTCCTGCGGAACAGACCCTGTCGCTATAGAGTCCCTAAAAATAAGAAATAATGGTTTATCTATTACATTACTTAGTTCTCTTAGTACTCGTGGGTGTATGCCATCCGGACCCGGAGATTTATCTATTTTAATCTTATTTAGCCGGTTTCGCACCTCTTCTTGGGTTAGATTGGTGACCCTTAATATAGGGTTTTCATTGTTTCTTGGGATTTCACCTAGCATTTCATTTTCCACCGTGAATACCGTGGAGAAGAAGGTGTTTAATATGTTAGCTTTTTCCTCGTCATCTACAACCATTCTTTCCTCACTATTTTTTAAGGGGCCTACATTTTCAGTTTTTATTCTTTTACTATTGATATAGTTGAAGAACAGTTTGGGATTAGTTTTACTCTCCTTAGCAATGTGCTTCTCTGTTTCCTTTTTGGCAAATTTAATTAGTTTTTTAGATAAAGTATTTTTCTCCCTATAGTTTTTTAGAGCTTCAATGGTGCCATCCTGCTTTAGTAGTGCAAATGCTTTCTTTTTACTGTTAATTGCCTGTCTTACTTCTTTGTTTAGCCACATTGGGTTTTTCCTATTTCTAGTCCTTTTATTCCCACAAGGTATAAACCGCTTACACTGCCTATTTAGGATGTTGTTAAACATTTCCCATTTATTATCTGTATTCTTATTTCTGAAGATATTGTCCCAGTCTACCAGATTAAGGGCATCTCTAAGCTGGTCAAACTTTGCCTTCCTAAAGTTCAGTGTTTTTGTGACTCCCTGACAAGTCCCCCTAGTGAAAGACAGGTGAAACTGTACAATATTGTGGTCGCTATTTCCTAGATGCCCGACCACCTGCAGATTTGTTGTTCTGTCAGGTCTATTAGATAGTATTAGGTCTAAAAGTGCTGCTCCTCTGGTTGGATTCTGCACCAATTGTGAAAGATAATTTTTCTTGGTTATTAGCAGAAACCTGTTGCCTTTATGGGTTTCACAGGTTTCTGTTTCCCAGTTAATATCCGGGTAGTTAAAGTCCCCCATAACCAGGACCTCATTATGGGTTGCAGCTTCATCTATCTGCTTTAGAAGTAGACTTTCCATGGTTTCTGTTATATTTGGGGGTTTGTAGCAGACCCCAATGAGAATTTTGTTACCATTTTTCCCTCCATGAATTTCGACCCATATGGACTCGACATCCTCATTCCCTTCGCTAATATCCTCCCTTAAAGTGGACTTTAGACAAGACTTTACATAGAGACAAACCCCTCCTCCTCTCCGATTTTTACGATCCTTTCTAAACAGACTGTAACCCTGTAAGTTAACTGCCCAGTCATAGCTTTCATCTAACCATGTCTCGGTTATTCCCACTATGTCAAAGTTACCTGTAGATATTTCTGCTTCTAGTTCTTCCATCTTGTTTGTCAGGCATCTGGCGTTTGCGAGCATGCAGTTTAGAGGATTTTGTTTTGTTCCAATCTCCTCGCTGTGGATTGTTTTAGAAATGTTCTTACCTCCCTTCTGAGTATGTTTTCCTGGGTCTTCTTTGTTCAAGTCTAATGTTTTCCTTCCCGTCCCCTCTTCTTCTAGTTTAACGCCCTCCTGATGAGTGTAGCGAGTCTTCTGGCGAATGTGTGTTTCCCAGGTTTGTTGAGGTGTAGTCCGTCTCTGGCGAGGAGTCCATCGTACAAGTAATTCACACCGTGGTCCAGGAATCCGAATCCTTGTTGTCTGCACCATCGTCTTAGCCAGTTGTTCGCATCAAGGATCCTGTTCCATCTCCTGGTGCCATGCCCGTCTACTGGAAGGATAGAAGAAAAATCTACCTGTGCATCCAGTTCCTTTACTTTCTTCCCCAACTCTTCAAAGTCTTTGCAGATTGTCGGTAGGTCCTTCCTTGCCGTGTCATTGGTGCCAACATGTATCAGAAGAAATGGGTGGACGTCCTTGAAGCTGAAGAGCTTTGGTGTCCTATCGGTCACATCCTTGATCATCGCACCTGGAAGGCAGCATACTTCTCTTGCAGTTATGTCCGGTCTGCAGATGGCTGCTTCTGTGCCTCTCAGTAGTGAGTCTCCCACCACCACCACTCTTCGTTGCTTCTTGGCTGTACTTTTTGCTGTCACTTGTTGCTGTGTGCCCTTTTCTTTTTTGCTTGCTGGTATTGCTTCATCCTTAGGTGTGCCATCTTCATCCTCTACTAAGATTTGATATCGGTTCTTCAGTTGTGTGGTTGGTGATTTCTCCATGGTCTTCTTGCTTCTTTTGGTTACATGCTTCCACTCATCTGCTTTTGGAGGTTCTCTGACACTTTTTTCACCTTCTGTGACCAGTAGAGATGCTTCTGTTCTGTCTAGGAATTCTTCATTCTCTTTGATGAGTTTCAAAGTTGCTATTCTTTCTTCCAGACCCCGCACCTTTTCTTCTAAAAGAGCCACTAGTCTACACTTCTGACAGGTGAAATTGGATTCTTCTTCTGGTCGATCTGTGAACATGTAGCACATGCTGCAGCTCACCATGTAGGTTGTCACATCTGCCATGTTGCTCGTAGATCCTGCTGACTTGCTGTGTGTTTTCCTTCTTGTGTAATCTACTCAGCCAAGCTTTCTTGCAATAATGTCCTACAGGCCTTACGGCGCGCGGTTTGGTGATGCTTTCCAAGCAGCTGGTCCCGGCTGTACCCAACGATCTTCTTGCTTAGGGAGACTCTTCGCTTTTCCCAGAAGGCACCTGGAATATGCAAATTATCCTCCTCAAGCTTGAATCCCTGGTTTGGTGATGCTTTCCAAGCAGCTGGTCCCGGCTGTTCCCAACGATCTTCTTGCTTAGGGAGTCTCTTCGCTTTTCCCAGAAGGCACCTGGAATATGCAAATTATCCTCCTCAAGCTTGAATCCCTGGTTTGGTGATGCTTTCCAAGCAGCTGGTCCCGGCTGTACCCAACGATCTTCTTGCTTAGGGAGACTCTTCGCTTTTCCCAGAAGGCACCTGGAATATGCAAATTATTCTCCTCAAGCTTGAATCCCTGGTTTGGTGATGCTTTCCAAGCAGCTGGTCCCGGCTGTACCCAACGATCTTCTTGCTTAGGGAGACTCTTCGCTTTTCCCAGAAGGCACCTGGAATATGCAAATTATCCTCCAAGCTTGAATCCCTTTTGATGCGGATTTGTATGTGTTTTTGTAGGCTAAATAAAGATTATTTAACAAAAAATAAATTGTGATGTCATTTCCTTGTCCAACCTTTTCTTTTACATACTCTATTTATTCAATGGAGTATGTAAAAGAAGAGGTTGGACAAGGAAATGACATCATAATTTTTTTATTTTTTTTTACACTTGAACACAGTAGCCGGACGATGGAACTACTACTGTCCCACCATTGGCTAGCTGTCACTGTAGCAGGTATAGCCTGATGGGACTAGTATCTCATTGGATGATACACACACACACACACACACACACACACACACACACACACACACACACACACATATATATATATACATACACACACACACACACACACACACACACACACACACTCTTCCTTCTCCCTATTTGCAGCGTTTCTCGCACGCAACTCCACAGCAAAACCACACATCTTTTTAAACCTGTGGTTTTGCTGTGGGTTTGCCTGACTTGGTGGTAGTCAATGGGTGCAGAAACACTGAAGATCCGCAAAAAGAATTGACATGCTGCGGAAAATAAAGTGCTGCAAATACGTGGTTATTTTCCAGGACGTCCCTCCTGACAGCACCATGGAGGACGTCCTCCTCCTTACAGGGATAGGAAACACAAGAGGTTAAAAGGCCCCTCCCCACCCCAATTCCCTCAGTGTTTTTCCTGTCCCAGCAAGGAGGAACGCCCAAGAGGAAGCGCTGCTTACCGTCTAGTGCCGGGTGGATTGGGCGGCTGGTCCAAACCTCCCCGTCAAGAAGCCCGGGGCCGACACCCTCCTGCGCGAGGGTTCCTCAGCCACAGAGACCAGTGAGCGGACAGTGCTCCTGGGTAGAGCCTCTTCCTCCCGCAAGTGGAGGCTCTCGGCTCCGACACCGGCCGACATGTGAGAGCCATCCGGAAGTCGCTCAGGGAAGAAGCCGACGCACTGCCGGCAATGTCAGAATGTGACAGAGGTAAGAGGCCAGCGTGCGTTCCAGCGTGGAACGCAAAGAACAGCGAGACAGGCGGCGGTGGCTTCTCTGGATCTCGCAGGCTGCAAAATACAGAGGGTAATTGAGGATTCGGGCAAAGCTGAGCTGGAAGGGGTAAGTGTGCTGTGCTCATTCTTCCTGCTATTCATGGCCCTGACTGGTCCCTCTTTTGTAAATACAAATATATTGGCCTGTACACTCTGATAAGTCGGGGTGCTGGTGCGACAGACCGTGAGGTCTAATAGCAATAGTATACCAGATCCACCGCACTCCCTAAGTGGAATATCTTATGCAGAAATGTAGATTTTTGAAATGCTAATTTATTTAAATACAGATAGTCAATCATACAAACATAAGGCAGTTTAGACAAAACATACATGCAACACAGAATGGTGACGTTTTGACCCTCCGGGGTCTTAGTCTAAGGTCGCGCTTAGTCCAGGTACTGTGAGTAACTCTTATAGTTTGGAGGATGTTGACCCTGTAATATCCAGGGGCAGATACAGGTCTTTAAATGTAAGGCCTAATAGATGATCCGTCTCAGAGTGGAAACCTTAATAAGTAGCCTGTAGTTTCAGCGGCACATAAGCATCTTGCTAGTGAATATATAGGTATGGAAACCTTGAGGGATGAATGAGCGGCGCTCCTGCGTCCTGTAGTGTGGAAGGTCGGCACGTGAAAATTCTGTCAGACAACATGACAACAGTTTCCTGCACCACCAGGGAGGACCGAGACCTTGAATGCTTCAGGACCTGGCAGAAGTGATATTTTCATGGGCAGAGAGAACAATCCTATAAATAACGGTGGTACATCTCGAGGGGTTCTGGAATGTCATAGACTACTTGAGCTGACAGAGGATCTATTCAACAGATTGGTAACTAAATGACGAGGTATTCCAGCTTCTGTGCCAATGCTGGGGCAGGCCTCGGATAAATCTGTTTGCGACCAGGAAGAACGCGAAGACTGACAGGTTCTACTCGCTCAACCCATCAGGCAACCCAGTGGGCGTGGATGAGCTAAGTCAGAGATGGGGACATTCTCTTTCCTATGCTTTTCCCCCTTTAGCACTCATTCCAACTGTCCTCAGAAAAATACAGGAAGATCAAGCGAGAGTACTCCTGATTGTCCCATATTGGCCGAAAAGGAGCTGGTTTCTGCATTTGGGGAGGATGGCGGTAGAAGATCCAGTACGGCTGCCTCAAAGAAGGGATCTCATCCACCAGGGTCCCGATTTTTTTCCATCAGGATCCAGGAAGACTCCAGCTTTCGGCTTGGATCCTGAACTGGACATCTTGAGGGCTCGGGGGCTGTCTGACTAGGTCATAACCACAATCTAGGCCAGCAGGAAGCCTGTTACTTCTGCTATATATTACAAGATCTGGAAGAGGTTCTGTCTGGAGGGTGGCAGGTCCGACTTGAGGGCAGGGAAACCAGATATCCCAAGTGTCTTAGACTTTCTTCAAGCGGGCTTTAATAAGGGTCATAGGCCCAGTACCCTAAACGTCTAAATATTAAGCACCTTTCTTGACTACTCCTTAGCCTCTCACCCTTGGATAATAAGATTTGTCAGGGCAATACAGCATCTGCGCCCCACAATCAGACGGTTAGTTCCCCCCTGGGACCTTAAGGATCAAGTTAGGTCCCTATGCTCTGACCCCTTCATCACGAGCGAAAACATGTCCATCTCTCTCCAAACCATGAAGACTGCATTCTTAATAGCCATTACCACGATGAAACGTATTGGCGAAATCCAGGCCTTAGGGATCCTTATCTTCGTGTTTGCGATGACTGGATAATCCTGAAATTAGATCCCGCATTCGTTCCAAAAGTGGCCTCCTGTCAAAATTTAAACCAGGAAATTGTTTTGCCCTCATTCTGTGAAAACCCCTTGAAAACGAGAAAGAGCGGTCCCTTCATGCTTTAGATGTTAGACATCCGCGGTGTTGATGTTTTGATCTCCCCGAGGTCATTCATCCTTACGTTTATAGTCCTTTTACTAGGCACTGCTCCTAATAGCCAGTTTCCTACTCCACACTGATTAGGGGCAAATACCCCGAAACAGCTGTCTGTGGATGGATACCATGTTTTGGCATAGGTGGTTTTCCTTTTTGGATGCTGCCCTTCCCGTGGTTGTTCCTTCCCGGTGAAAGACCTGGCTATTTATTGCTTGCGTTGAGAAACACGTGATGGTGGCTCCGCGGCTTTTCTACATGCATTTGCATATTTCCCATAAGGGATGGGAGCAGTGTTCTGAATCACCGCGTTGAGAAATACGTGATGGTGTCTCGGCGGTGTTGGATGTTTTGATCTCCCTGAGGTCATTCATCCTTATGTTTTTAGATGTTAGACAGTTTGTCATTAATTATATTGAAGCTACTAGTAACTGGAGGCAGGACCATAACTTACTAGTTTTATTTAGGGGGAAGAATAGAGATAAGAAAACCTCTAAAACCACCATCGCGAGATGGATTACATCTGTAATTTCCCTGGCCTTGAATAAACTAAAATGAATTTACTTAATAAAAGATAATAAATATAATCAGTCACTCAAAATAGCAAATAATCAATAAAGTCATGTCATACATTACATTGGAAATGGTAGGAGTCAAATCAGCCTGTTCTTTGTCAGTGTCTTCTCTCTTCCCTCTGTGTCCTGGGCATACCTCCCATTTATATGTTAAAACACTGTCCATTTAATCTTATCTGAGGCTTTGTTCTAAATCATGGTATCGGTATGTGTACTGAAGCCTTCAGGCCAAATAGATAAGAACATCACCTGACATCCCTGGGGGCTTAACAAGTATCTGTCTAATTAGCATTTACATGACATTCCCTTGGTTCTCCTCTTTGAAGATAAATGTAAAGTGTACACTAAATGTAAATTAGTAGGTACTGACTATCTGGACAATTAACATGTGGCTGGACAAGTTTTCAATTAGCTTTCTGTGGACTCCATTGAAAATACATATATACTGTATATTATATAACAAAACCAATCAATATCTCTATCATTCGTATTAATTAATTGTAGTGTTGAAATCATATAAAGAAATATATAATACAACACGGATGCAAAAATAAGTTTAGCTGCTTTCTTCTTGGGTATAATACCAATAATATATTTTGACATATACGACCATCTCAGGGATATTGACCTCATTGAATAACAGTATATCACAGTAAAATAATTAATCTGTGAAAAAGTAATTAATATATAAATATTTCCCAGATGGTCAAAAAGACAGCCGTGTTAGAATTGTTTGGGATATCTTTTGAGAGGTATAATATTTTAGAGTTCTTCTTTGTTTCTAAAAATCAATGACTGATTGTTACCTTCATTCTAATGTGTTTTTACTTAGCCAAAGCCCATGTTTTTAATTTGTATGTATCTCACATGTTTACACTTTGTTTCTCGTCAGTAACTATGCTAATTAATTAACAATCCAGTGTCTTCACCGGAACCTAGCATAAAGAGTTACTCACCAAAATGTCGGCCATCATGATTAAGTCGCGTAGCCACCTGAAACCGGTCCATGTCGCATCATGTAACGGTCAACGCTGAGGTTTTATCCTCTGCTGGGCACTTTATGGTGAATAAAGAGATTTGTTCACAAGATCGTTGAGCTGGATTTCTTGTGTTTTGATTGCTCCATTCTTTGACGCAGGGTTTTCCCTGCTTCGAACACCTAAGGTGTCTACTACGGTGAGCTGGACTATTTTCTGTTATATCTGTAGACCCTCACCTCATTACACAGATTCCTCACCTGATCTGCATCATTCCGTACAGTTTGGAGTTGGACATTCTGCATAAAATTATGATCTGGCTAAAATACTCACTGCCTTAGAACTGCACGTGTGTGTGTTATACTAACGATGTCTGTGGTTTGTAAGATTACTGACAGAAAACCTCCCATCTTATGTCGCATTCTTCCTTCCTCCTTTAGTCCGCTCACATGTTCCTCACTCAGAATGGACAGCGGTCAGATGGCGGAGAGAATCTTGAGCCTGACCCTACAGATAATCTCCCTACTGACCGGAGAGGTGAGGCCACCGATATTGTCTGCTGTGTGTGAATAGAGCCCAGACAGGCAGTTATAGTGCCGCCAATGTCTCCATACACAGGATTACATGGTGGTGAGGAAGATCGGGAACGAGGCGGACGAACTCGACAGGCACCAAGGTCCAATAACTACAGCTCTACATTCACTGCTGCAAACGAGAAACCGACCCCAAGAAATCCTGGAAATCACCAACACGATCACTGAGCTGCTGACTGGAGAGGTGACTGCTGGGAGATCATACACTGGAGGATCCTGGGAGATAATACAGTATACACTGGAGGATTCTGGGTGATGATAGGAGAGGAGACTGCTGGGAGATTATACAGTATACACTGGAGGATTCTGGGTGATGAGAGGAGACTGCTGGGAGATCATACACTGGAGGATCCTGGGAGATAATACAGTATACACTGGAGGATTCTGGGTGATGAGAGGAGACTGCTGGGAGATTATACAGTATACACTGGAGGATTCTGGGTGATGAGAGGAGACTGCTGGGAGATTATACAGTATACACTGGAGGATTCTGGGTGATGAGGAGAGACTGCTGGGAGATTATACAGTATACACTGGAGGATTCTGGGTGATGAGAGGAGACTGCTGGGAGATTATACAGTATACACTGGAGGATTCTGGGTGATGAGAGGAGACTGCTGGGAGATTATACAGTATACACTGGAGGATTCTGGGTGATGAGAGGAGACTGCTGGGAGATTATACAGTATACACTGGAGGATTCTGGGTGATGAGAGGAGACTGCTGGGAGATTATACAGTATACAGTGGAGGATTCTGGGTGATGAGAGGAGACTGCTGGGAGATTATACAGTATACACTGGAGGATTCTGGGTGATGAGAGGAGACTGCTGGGAGATTATACAGTATACACTGGAGGATTCTGGGTGATGAGAGGAGACTGCTGGGAGATTATACAGTATACACTGGAGGATTCTGGGTGATGAGAGGAGACTGCTGGGAGATTATACAGTATACACTGGAGGATTCTGGGTGATGAGAGGAGACTGCTGGGAGATTATACAGTATACACTGGAGGATTCTGGGTGATGAGAGGAGACTGCTGGGAGATTATACAGTATACACTGGAGGATTCTGGGTGATGAGAGGAGACTGCTGGGAGATTATACAGTGTACACTGGAGGATTCTGGGTGATGAGAGGAGACTGCTGGGAGATTATACAGTGTACACTGGAGGATTCTGGGTGATGAGAGGAGACTGCTGGGAGATTATACAGTGTACACTGGAGGATTCTGGGTGATGAGAGGAGACTGCTGGGAGATTATACAGTGTACACTGGAGGATTCTGGGTGATGAGAGGAGACTGCTGGGAGATTATACAGTATACACTGGAGGATTTTGGGTGATGAGAGGAGACTGCTGGGAGATTATACAGTGTACACTGGAGGATTCTGGGTGATGAGGAGACTGCTGGGAGATCATACACTGGAGGATCCTGGGAGATGAGAGGAGACTGCTGGGAGATTATACAGTACACACTGGAGGATTCTGGGTGATGAGAGGAGAGGAGACTGCTGGGAGATTATACAGTATACACTGGAGGATTCTGGGTGATGAGGAGACTGCTGGGAGATTATACAGTATACACTGGAGGATTCTGGGTGATGAGAGGAGACTGCTGGGAGATTATATAGTATACACTGGAGGATTCTGGGTGATGAGAGGAGACTGCTGGGAGATTATACAGTATACACTGGAGGATTCTGGGTGATGAGAGGTGACTGCTGGGAGATTATACAGTATACACTGGAGGATCCTGGGAGATGAGAGGAGACTGCTGGGAGATTATACAGTATACACTGGAGGATTCTGGGTGATGAGAGGTGACTGCTGGGAGATTCTACAGTATACACTGGAGGATTCTGGGTGATGGGAGGAGACTGCTGGGAGATTATACAGTATACACTGGAGGATTCTGGGTGATGAGAGGAGACTGCTGGGAGATTATACAGTATACACTGGAGGATTCTGGGTGATGAGAGGAGACTGCTGGGAGATTATACAGTATACACTGGAGGATTCTGGGTGATGAGAGGAGACTGCTGGGAGATTATACAGTATACACTGGAGGATTCTGGGTGATGAGAGGAGACTGCTGGGAGATTATACAGTATACACTGGAGGATTCTGGGTGATGAGAGGAGACTGCTGGGAGATTATACAGTGTACACTGGAGGATTCTGGGTGATGAGAGGAGACTGCTGGGAGATTATACAGTGTACACTGGAGGATTCTGGGTGATGAGAGGAGACTGCTGGGAGATTATACAGTGTACACTGGAGGATTCTGGGTGATGAGAGGAGACTGCTGGGAGATTATACAGTGTACACTGGAGGATCCTGGGAGATGAGAGGAGACTGCTGGGAGATTATACAGTATACACTGGAGGATTCTGGGTGATGAGAGGAGACTGCTGGGAGATTGTACAGTATACACTGGAGGATTCTGGGTGATGAGAGGAGACTGCTGGGAGATTGTACAGTATACACTGGAGGATTCTGGGTGATGAGAGGAGACTGCTGGGAGATTATACAGTATACACTGGAGGATTCTGGGTGATGAGAGGAGACTGCTGGGAGATTATACAGTATACACTGGAGGATTCTGGGTAAGGAGAGGAGACTGCTGGGAGATTATACAGTGTACACTGGAGGATTCTGGGTGATGAGAGGAGACTGCTGGGAGATTATACAGTGTACACTGGAGGATCCTGGGAGATGAGAGGAGACTGCTGGGAGATTATACAGTGTACACTGGAGGATTCTGGGTAAGGAGAGGAGACTGCTGGGAGATTATACAGGATACACTGGAGCATTCTGGGTGATGAGAGGAGACTGCTGGGAGATTACACAGTGTACACTGGAGGATTCTGGGAGATGAGAGGAGACTGCTGGGAGATTATACAGTATACACTGGAGGATTCTGGGTGATGAGGTGACTGCTGGGAGATTATACAGTGTACACTGGAGGATTCTGGGTGATGGGAGGAGACTGCGGGGAGATTACACAGTGTACACTGGAGGATTCTGGGAGATGGGAGGAGACTGCGGGGAGATTATACAGTGTACACTGGAGGATTCTGGGTGATGAGAGGAGACTGCTGGGAGATTATACAGTGTACACTGGAGGATTCTGGGTGATGAGAGGAGACTGCTGGGAGATTATACAGTGTACACTGGAGGATTCTGGGTGATGAGAGGAGACTGCTGGGAGATTATACAGTATACACTGGAGGATTCTGGGTGATGAGAGGTGACTGCTGGGAGATTATACAGTGTACACTGGAGGATTCTGGGTGATGGGAGGAGACTGCGGGGAGATTACACAGTGTACACTGGAGGATTCTGGGAGATGAGAGGAGACTGCTGGGAGATTATACAGTATACACTGGAGGATTCTGGGTGATGAGAGGTGACTGCTGGGAGATTATACAGTGTACACTGGAGGATTCTGGGTGATGAGAGGAGACTGCTGGGAGATTATACAGTATACACTGGAGGATTCTGGGTGATGAGGAGACTGCTGGGAGATTATACAGTATACACTGGAGGATTCTGGGTAAGGAGAGGAGACTGCTGGGAGATTATACAGGATACACTGGAGGATTCTGGGTGATGAGAGGAGACTGCTGGGAGATTATACATTATACACTGGAGGATTCTGGGTGATGAGAGGTGACTGCTGGGAGATTATACAGTGTACACTGGAGGATTCTGGGTAAGGAGAGGAGACTGCTGGGAGATCATACACTGGAGGATTCTGGGTGATGAGAGGAGACTGCTGGGAGATTATATAGTATACACTGGAGGATCCTGGGAGATGAGAGGAGACTGCTGGGAGATTATACAGTGTACACTGGAGGATTCTGGGTGATGAGAGGAGACTGCTGGGAGATCATACACTGGAGGATCCTGGGAGATGAGAGGAGACTGCTGGGAGATTATACAGTATACACTGGAGGATTCTGGGTGATGAGAGGAGACTGCTGGGAGATTATACATTATACACTGGAGGATTCTGGGTGATGAGAGGAGACTGCTGGGAGATTATACAGTGTACACTGGAGGATCCTGGGAGATGAGAGGAGACTGCTGGGAGATTATACAGTGTACACTGGAGGATCCTGGGAGATGAGAGGAGACTGCTGGGAGATTATACAGTGTACACTGGAGGATTCTGGGTGATGAGAGGAGACTGCTGGGAGATTATACAGTGTACACTGGAGGATTCTGGGTAAGGAGAGGAGACTGCTGGGAGATTATACAGGATACACTGGAGCATTCTGGGTGATGAGAGGAGACTGCTGGGAGATTACACAGTGTACACTGGAGGATTCTGGGAGATGAGAGGAGACTGCTGGGAGATTATACAGTATACACTGGAGGATTCTGGGTGATGAGGTGACTGCTGGGAGATTATACAGTGTACACTGGAGGATTCTGGGTGATGAGAGGAGACTGCTGGGAGATTATACAGTATACACTGGAGGATTCTGGGTGATGAGAGGTGACTGCTGGGAGATTATACAGTGTACACTGGAGGATTCTGGGTGATGGGAGGAGACTGCGGGGAGATTACACAGTGTACACTGGAGGATTCTGGGAGATGAGAGGAGACTGCTGGGAGATTACACAGTATACACTGGAGGATTCTGGGTGATGAGAGGTGACTGCTGGGAGATTATACAGTGTACACTGGAGGATTCTGGGTAAGGAGAGGAGACTGCTGGGAGATTATACAGGATACACTGGAGGATTCTGGGTGATGAGAGGAGACTGCTGGGAGATTATACAGTATACACTGGAGGATTCTGGGTGATGAGAGGAGACTGCTGGGAGATTATACATTATACACTGGAGGATTCTGGGTGATGAGAGGTGACTGCTGGGAGATTATACAGTGTACACTGGAGGATTCTGGGTAAGGAGAGGAGACTGCTGGGAGATCATACACTGGAGGATTCTGGGTGATGAGAGGAGACTGCTGGGAGATTATACATTGTACACTGGAGGATTCTGGGTGATGAGAGGAGACTGCTGGGAGATTATACAGTATACACTGGAGGATTCTGGGTGATGAGAGGAGACTGCTGGGAGATCATACACTGGAGGATCCTGGGAGATGAGAGGAGACTGCTGGGAGATTATACAGTATACACTGGAGGATTCTGGGTGATGAGAGGAGACTGCTGGGAGATTATACATTATACACTGGAGGATTCTGGGTGATGAGAGGAGACTGCTGGGAGATTATACATTATACACTGGAGGATTCTGGGTGATGAGAGGTGACTGCTGGGAGATTATACAGTGTACACTGGAGGATTCTGGGTAAGGAGAGGAGACTGCTGGGAGATTATACAGGATACACTGGAGGATCCTGGGAGATGAGAGGAGACTGCTGGGAGATTATACAGTGTACACTGGAGGATTCTGGGTGATGAGAGGAGACTGCTGGGAGATTATACAATGTACACTGGAGGATTCTGGGTGATGAGAGGAGACTGCTGGGAGATTATACAGTATACACTGGAGGATTCTGGGTGATGAGAGGAGACTGCTGGGAGATTATACAGTGTACACTGGAGGATTCTGGGTGATGAGAGGAGACTGCTGGGAGATTATACATTATACACTGGAGGATTCTGGGTGATGAGAGGAGACGGTTGGGAGATTATACAGTGTACACTGGAGGATTCTGGGTGATGAGAGGAGACTGCTGGGAGATTATACAGTATACACTGGAGGATTCTGGGTGATGAGAGGAGACTGCTGGGAGATCATACACTGGAGGATCCTGGGAGATGAGAGGAGACTGCTGGGAGATTATACAGTATACACTGGAGGATTCTGGGTGATGAGAGGAGACTGCTGGGAGATTATACAGGATACACTGGAGGATTCTGGGTGATGAGAGGAGACTGCTGGGAGATCATACACTGGAGGATCCTGGGAGATGAGAGGAGACTGCTGGGAGATTATACAGTATACACTGGAGGATTCTGGGTGATGAGAGGAGACTGCTGGGAGATTATACAGGATACACTGGAGGATTCTGGGTGATGATAGGAGAGGAGACTGCTGGGAGATTATACAGTGTACACTGGAGGATTCTGGGTGATGTCGGTCTCGTTTGTTGTCAGGTTCCTCTCCGGTGTCAGGACGTCGCTCTCTATTTCTCCTTGGAGGAGTGGGATTATGTAGAAGGACACCGGGGTCAGTACCAGAACGTGATGGAGGGGCTCCGGCGTGTAACATCACCAGGTAAGGAGAAGTGACGCCGTCCTCCCGCTCTGTGATGGGGTCTCAGCTCGGCTTCATGTTGCATCGGATTCCAGTCCTTCTTGTGATTCCCATATTAGAGCCATGTGTGAACTATGGTTACTGTCCTCTGCAGCATTCGTGAATGTTCCTGTGAGCCGGGCCATTGTCAGCATCGGGCCATTGTCAGCATCGGGCCATTGTCAGCATCGGGCCATTGTCAGCATCGGGCCATTGTCGGCATCGGGCCATTGTCTGCGCCGGGCCATTGTCTGTGCCGGGCCATTGTCAGCATCGGACCATTGTCAGCATCGGGCCATTGTCGGCATCGGGCCATTGTCAGCATCGGGCCATTGTCAGCATCGGGCCATTGTCAGCATCGGGCCATTGTCAGCATCGGGCCATTGTCAGCATCGGGCCATTGTCTGCGCCGGGCCATTGTCAGCATCGGGCCATTGTCTGCGCCGGGCCATTGTCTGCGCCGGGCCATTGTCTGTGCCGGGCCATTGTCAGCATCGGGCCATTGTCTGCGCCGGGCCATTGTCAGCATCGGGCCATTGTCTGCGCCGGGCCATTGTCAGCATCGGGCCATTGTCTGTGCCGGGCCATTGTCAGCATCGGGCCATTGTCAGCATCGGGCCATTGTCAGCATCGGGCCATTGTCTGCGCCGGGCCATTGTCAGCATCGGGCCATTGTCTGCGCCGGGCCATTGTCAGCATCGGGCCATTGTCAGCATCGGGCCATTGTCAGCATCGGGCCATTGTCAGCATCGGGCCATTGTCAGCATCGGGCCATTGTCCGCATCGGGCCATTGTCTGCGCCGGGCCATTGTCAGCATCGGGCCATTGTCAGCATCGGGCCATTGTCAGCATCAGGCCATTGTCAGCATCGGGCCATTGTCAGCATCGGGCCATTGTCAGCATCGGGCAGCTGTAACCACTAAAATGCATTTCATCAGAATATGATGTTAATCAAGCTTTTCTATAATAATTATAAATATATATATTTAACAAATCCTTTTTATTTATTTTCATAAATCACAGCAGTTACAAAAATCCACACATTCCCATTCCCATACAAATGAGCAACTCTGAGAACATCCCACAAACCCCACCCTACTCTTTACCTTGTCCCTAAACTGAATAGACCACCTTTACCTACATGAGATTGCAGAATTCAAGAGGTTTAAATGTTTAATTTCCCCAAAGTCCTCAGAAGGTCATTCATCAAATACCAATCCGCATGGAAGAACGGAGCCACGATCTTATCATCATTGTCTTCTCTCATCTTGGGAGCACTTCCTACAATAAATCTCCTCCGCTTATTGAAGAACTGCTCCTTTGCTTTTATCTTTCAGCTTCCAATTCTTCACTATACAACAGCTGTTTGATATTATTCAGCAACTCATTCCTAGTAGGAATCTCCACTGCAGTCCAGTGCCTTAGGATACATTTCTTTGTGCCTTAGGATACATTTCTTTGTGCCTTAGGATACATTTCTTTGTGCCTTAGGATACATTTCTTTGTGCCTTAGGATACATTTCTTTGTGCCTTAGGATACATTTCTTTGTGCCTTAGTATACATTTCTTTGTGCCTTAGGATACATTTCTTTGTGCCTTAGGATACATTTCTTTGTGCCTTAGGATACATTTCTTTGTGCCTTGGTATACATTTCTTTGTGCCTTAGGATACATTTCTTTGTGCATTAGGATACATTTCTTTGTGCATTAGGATACATTTCTTTGTGCATTAGGATACATTTCTTTGTGCTTTAGTATACATTTCTTTGTGCCTTAGGATACATTTTTGTGCTTTAGTATACATTTCTTTGTGCCTTAGGATACATTTCTTTGTGCCTTAGTAGACATTTCTTTGTGCTTTAGTATACATTTCTTTGTGCCTTAGGATACATTTCTTTGTGCATTAGGATACATTTCTTTGTGCTTTAGTATACATTTCTTTGTGCCTTAGGATACATTTCTTTGTGCTTTAGTATACATTTCTTTGTGCCTTAGTAGACATTTCTTTGTGCTTTAGTATACATTTCTTTGTGCCTTAGGATACATTTCTTTGTGCCTTAGTATACATTTCTTTGTGCCTTAGGATACATTTCTTTGTGCTTTAGTATACATTTCTTTGTGCCTTAGTAGACATTTCTTTGTGCCTTGGTAGACATTTCTTTGTGCTTTAGTATACATTTCTTTGTGCCTTAGTAGACATTTCTTTGTGCCTTGGTATACATTTCTTTGTGCCTTAGGATGCATTTCTTTGTGCCTTAGTAGACATTTCTTTATGCTTTAGTATACATTTCTTTGTGCTTTAGTATACATTTCTTTGTGCCTTAGGATACATTTCTTTGTGCCTTAGGATACATTTCTTTGTGCCTTAGGATACATTTCTTTGTGCCTTAGTATACATTTCTTTGTGCTTTAGTATACATTTCTTTGTGCCTTAGGATACATTTCTTTGTGCCTTGGTATACATTTCTTTGTGCCTTAGGATACATTTCTTTGTGCATTAGGATACATTTCTTTGTGCATTAGGATACATTTCTTTGTGCCTTAGTATACATTTCTTTGTGCCTTAGGATACATTTCTTTGTGCCTTGGTATACATTTCTTTGTGCCTTAGGATACATTTCTTTGTGCCTTGGTATACATTTCTTTGTGCCTTAGGATACATTTCTTTGTGCCTTAGGATACATTTCTTTGTTCCCTAGCATACATTTCTTTGTGCCTTAGGATACATTTCTTTGTGCCTTGGTATACATTTCTTTGTGCCTTAGGATACAATTCTTTACGAGGATTGCTATATCTTGTAGGAGTGACTTCTTCGCCCCCCACTATCAGCCTCCACAACCTAATGAAATATCCAAGGCATCGGATCCAGTTCCCAGTCTTCTCCCCCAATCCCTAGGCTAAAGTGACATACTGATTTCCGAAACCTTTGTATGACCCTGCATCCCCACAAACCATGAAACTTGCCCGTGCGGACATTTCCAGAGGTTGCCTGAACTAGCTGAGTGTTGTGGAAGGTTGAAACCATATCTAGCCCTATGTATAATTCTGAACTGGGTGTCCCTCCAATTCTCAATAATACGGTAATATTCTTTCTTAACAAACCCAAGCCCTGAATTATGATGTCCATGACATCCAGGTCTCCCATCTCTGTTGCCCATGCTTTTGCACATGTCTGTATTCCTGCTGGAGTTAGCCATTCTCCCAAGATACCATAAATCTTTGACACGTTTAAACTGAGGAGGTCGCACTCCCATTAAATCATCATATTCTTTCTTTGGAAACATCCGCATAAAGAATGTTTTTAGTTGTGAGTATTGCAAACTATGAAATGTAACCCCTTCACCCCAAAGCCTGTTTTCACCTTCCTGACCGGGCCATTTTTTTCCATTCTGACCACTGTCCCTTTATGAGGTTATAACTCTGGAACGCTTCAACGGATCCTGGTGATTCTGACATTTTCTCGTGTCATATTGTACTTCATGAAAGTGGTAAAATTTCTTCGATACGACTTGCGTTTATTTGTGAAAAAAACGGAAATTTAGTGAAAATTTGGAAAATCTCGTAATTTTCAAACTTTTAGTTTTTAAGCCCTTAAATTAGAGAGTCATATCATACAAAATAGTTAATAAATAACATTTTCCACATGTCTGCTTTACATCAGCACAATTTTGGAAACATAATTTTTTTTTGTTAGGGAGTTATAGGGGTTAAAAGCTGACCAACGATTTCTAATTTTTGCAGCAAAATTTGCAAAAAAAAATTTTTTTAGGGACCACCTCACTCTTGAAGTGACTTTGAGGGGCCTATATGACAGAATATGCCCAAAAGTGACACCATTCCAAAAAACCGCACCCCTAAAGGTGATCAAAACCACATTCAAGAAGTTTATTAACCGTTCTGGTGCTTCACAGGAATTTTTTAAATGTTTTAAAAATAAATTAACATTTTACTTTTTTTCACAAAAAATTACTTCAGATCCAATAAGTTTTATTTTACCAAGGATAACAGGAGACATTAGACCCCAAACGTTGTTGTACAATTTGTCCTGAGTACGCTGATACCCCATGTGTTGGGGTAAACCACTGTTTGGGCACACGGGAGAGCTCGGAAGGGAAGGAGCGTTGTTTTACTTTTCAATGCAAAATTGGCTGGAATTGAGATCGGACGCCATGTTGTGTTTGCAGAGCCCCTGATGTGCCTAAACAGTGGAAACTCCCACAAGTGACACCATTTTGGAAACTAGACCCCTTAAGAATCTAGATGTGTGGTAAGCACTATGAACCCCCAAGTGCTTCACTGAAGTTTTATAATGTAGAGCCGTAAAATTAAAATATCATATTTTTTTCACAAAAATGATCTCTTGGCCCCCATTTTTTTATTTTGCTTAGGGTATCAGGAGAAATTGGACCCCAAAAGTTGTTGTTCAATTTATCCTGAGTACGCTGATACCCCAAATGTGGGTGTAAACCACTGTTTGGGCACACGGCAGAGCTCAGAAGGGAAGGAGCGCCGTTTGACTTTTCAATGCAAAATTGGCTGGAATTGAGATCAGACGCCATGTCGCGCTTGGAGAGCCCCTGATGTGCCTAAACAGTGGAAATCCCCAATTCGAATTCCAACCCTAACCCCAACACACCCCTAACCCTAATCCCAACCCTAGCCATAATCCTAACCGCAAACCTAACCCCAGCACACCCCTAATCCCAACCCTAACCCCAACACACCCCTATCACTACCATAACCCTAACCCTAATTCCAACCCTAACCACAAACCTAACCCCAACACACCCCTAACCCTAACCCTAGCCATAATCCTAACCGCAAACCTAACCCCAACACACCCCT
Organism: Ranitomeya imitator; assembly: GCF_032444005.1. Taxonomy (NCBI): domain Eukaryota; kingdom Metazoa; phylum Chordata; class Amphibia; order Anura; family Dendrobatidae; genus Ranitomeya; species Ranitomeya imitator. The sequence continues at coordinate 847,255,189 of NC_091284.1, read as the reverse complement.
AATCCCAACTTTAACCCCAACACACCCCTAACCATAACCCTAATTCCAACCCTAACCACAAACCTAACCCCAACACACCCTAACCCTAATCCCAACCCTAGCCATAATCCTAACCGCAAACCTAACCCCAACACACCCCTAATCCCAACTTTAACCCCAACACACCCCTAACCCTAATCCCAACCCTAGCCATAATCCTAACCGCAAACCTAATCCCAACCCTAACCCCAACACACCCCTATCCCTAACCATAACCCTAACCCTAATTCCAACCCTAACCACAAACCTAACCCCAACACACCCCTAACCCTAATCCCAACCCTAACCATAACCCTAACCATAATCCTAACCCTAATTCCAACCCTAACCCTAATGGGAAAATGGAAATAATTTTGTCCCTAACTCTGGGGGTGATAAAGGGGGGTTTGATTTACTATTTATAGCGGGTTTTTATAGCGGATTTTTATGATTGGCAGCCGTCACACACTAAAAGATGCTTTTTATTGCAAAAAATAGTTTTTGCATCACCACATTTTGAGAGCTATAATTTATCCATATTTTGGTCCACAGAGTCATGTGAGGTCTTGTTTTTTGCAGGACGAGTTGACGTTTTTATTGGTAACATTTTCGGGCATGTGACATTTTTTGATCGCTTTTTATTCCGATTTTTAGGAGGCAGAATGACCAAAAACCAGGAATTCATGAATTGCCTTATTTTTTTTTTTCAGATTTTTTTTTTTTGTTGTAATTATTTATTTAAGAGAATTTTTGCATACAATACAACACAATAAAGTTTTATGGCTCAGCCAATTAATAAAGATATGCTGCATAATCCAGAAGATAACGAGTAGATAGAGCGTCAGTTACAATCCAGTGAAGTCATACTGGCAGAGACCATAAAACAGGTAAACCATAAAAGGAACTAAACAATATAAAGAACTCATTTCAGGGAGTATTAACAGAGTGATTGTAGTAACGGCTCCAAAAGAACGTACTCGCTCCTGGAGAGCTGCAAAGATGAGACATTAGAAGTAGAGTGCAAAAGGTAATGTAGTCAAATAAGTCAAAAGATTGGCTCTATCTAAATTAGATATGATCGTAATAATTTGAGGCAGTTTTGAGGTCGGGTTCTGTCACTCCGGCGCTGCGAGAAAGCAAAAAAAATAAATAATGGCAGCAGGACTCTGAAAGGGAGCGGGGGAGTGTGTAGGTATGACAACAACTGAGAGCGGTCAAGGAACACGGGAGGGTGAATTTATCCAAGGATGCCAAGTTGGTAGGAAATTGCTACGTGAGCGCGACTCCCAACTTGACCGCCCTTCCATTCTGTAGATATCTTGAACTTTAGATAACCACTCGACAATTGTGGGGGGAGGGTTGTCTCCAATGTATGGAGATTAGGTGCTTAGCAGCCGCTAACAAAAAGGGGGAGTAGATTCTGCTTCTTGGGCTTAAACTCGCTAGTAGGCAGCGATAGAAGAACTTCTTGAGGAGTTAGGTTCCGTTTAGTTAATCCTAATTATTAATTCCTGACCAGTATGCGGAGATACCGGGGCATGTCCAAAAGATGTGAGTCCGTGTTCCGACTGAACCAGAGCACCTCCAGCATAGGGGAGAGGAAACTAAACCCATGTGGAACAGTTTGTCCGGAGTTCTGTACCAGCGTGGAAGGATTGTTTTCCTGTAATAGAATACACCTTGAGAAGCCATGGGAGTTGCCTAAGATTTGACTAGATTCCTGGGGAGATAAAGAGAGATTTAGTTCAGATTCCCATGAGGATAAATAAAGTGTCTTAAATTGAGAGAGCGGATTGACCAGATTAACATACAATTTAGAGACGAGTTTAGGGGGTATAGATCGGAGACCCACCAAAAATTCCAGCCAAACTAATCAGAACCATGTCTATATCTCGACCTAAGTTTGGAAATAATAAAACGTATATGAAGTTTTTGTAAGAGGTCCCGAGGTTGTTTCCTGGCTTCTTTTGGCCAGTCTTCTATGCAGGGGACCTGGTTAGAGAGAAGGTGTGAGATTAGCAGGTTCGGTAAAAAATCCCACAGTCCATAGACGTCAACATAGTTCGGATCAGTCAGCCGAGGAATGACTCTTAGTGGGATATGGTCTAAAAAGTAACAATGAGGTAATATATTAGGAACTAAAGAACGTCTAATAGTTAAAGTATTATAAGTTACTAGATGGTGGCCCGATTCTAACGCATCGGGTATTCTAGAATATGCATGTCCACGTAGTATATTGCCCAGTCACGTAGTATAT